>NC_132975.1:13222500-13287500 GCF_047496725.1 Anoplolepis gracilipes
TTACGCGATTTCATCTCAAAGTCGTGAGATAGATACGCGAGTGATATCTACTCGATACCTTGACAATGCTTATCTCCTTCATGTCGCCCATAAGCCAGATCAAATTATAAATTACAAATTACGCGAAATTACGATCGCGAACGGATTAATTGCGCAGAAAGTTGACCATGAATGATATCCTCCTTTTTTTTTTTTTTTTTTTTTTTTTTGCTAAAGAGAATCTTCTCGCATTGCAAACGCTTCTAACGTAAACTTTGTAATATCTCGAAATTAGTGGCAAAAGTAACGGACAGTTATTAAAGTAGAACTGCTAATTGGAGTGATCACGAAACGAGTTTCGTACAAAGTCCTTCAGAGTTATTAGACAGAAATGTTCGAGATTTACGTGTGTATGTGTGGTCTTTCATGTTAATTAATTAATGAAACGCGTTCGCGAATAATCGCTCGCGAAACGAGCGTCATGACCGCGAGTGGTGGCGGTTGTCACGCGTGCGACACGCTGTGACGTTATAACGCGCGCGTGCACGCGGCCGCGTGTTGTTACGTGACGATCGGGTGTTCGAGTTTCGCGTCGTTCGACGAAGAACACGAGGCCGACGACGACGACGACGACGTGTTGTACGTGTATCTACGATGTAATATACTCGTCGCTGCTCGATTTTACTTCGTTCCGCGGCTGCAATTATGTAGCGCAGGAACAGGTGACGATAGTCACGGCCTTGATACGTAGCAGCTTCGCGAAAGGGATACGATTCGCGACGAGAGGCGCGGAGAAAGTTTACGCATTTCAGCTTCAGGTCGTAAAGTGTGTTCGATTTTTATCTTACCGTTTTCTTTGTCGTTTGCATACATTTGCATACATTTTACAAATATCCAAGAGAGATTTTTATGAAAAAGGTAGATAAACTTTGGAGGCAAAGAAACTATTTCATTCTGAGTCGTAACGATGAAAAGAAAAATATCATACGAAACGTCGGAAACGTTTATGGAGGAACGCTTTGTTAGAGAAACTGCTGGAAATGATTTTTTTCAACACGCGAAAATTGCCTCGGAGCGGCGAAATAAACTTTTAAAGTTTGTCGACCTATTTAAAAAAAATTTTACATACGTAGATAATAATTATAGTGACGAATCGCAATCTCTCGATAATTCTCGCGATTCAATCTACGTAGTTACACGAAATAAATCGCCGATCATTATTTGTCTGTCAAGCTTTTTCCTAGAGTTGTATTATGCCCTGTCAAACAAACACTGCCCATCACCGAAACGTTGCAACGAAATTTTCAACTATATCCGTCTCACGCATCTGTATCGGAAATTTTTTACGCAAATATGAATACTTCAGGATATATCGAGTAACTGGTTTACGAGAAATGGAAAACATAAATAAATCCATTTATTTATCCATTTTAGTTCGCTTTCGCTTTCGCTTTCGTGGATTATGAGACGAGACGGATACACGTGCTCATCGATTTAATTCCATTACTCGCACGCAAGATTAATTTCTTTCAAGGCTTCCGTTTTTTTTTTTTTTTTTTTTTTTTTGTGAGGACAAGAATCTAGAGCTAACCGATTGTGTGACTCATAACCAGCTTATACGTTTCACTCACACAAACGCGATTATTACGTTAAAGGTCGCGCGCGAGAGACCGGTTTTTAACGCGCTGTAATAAAGTCTATGCTTATCCCCGATACACGTGTATCCTCGGCACGCACGCGGCGATCGTGCACCGGTTTAGAATCGCCGATTGCATCGTTTACTTTGAAGGAAATCGCACACACAACTCCAGTGTAATTGATCATTTGCGATAATATTCCGTTCGTGTAAAATACTTGTCACTTTATTCTCGTTAAGTGAATCATGCATCAGATTTCAATAGACGAATAATGATAATCGTAATAATATTTTTATTATTGTTATCATCAAGCTTATTTGTCCAGCACTTGTCGAAGAATTATTACATTCCCTTGAAGTCGGCTTTATAATTAACTATTAAATTCAAGACACATTTCTTGTGCGTATTTTATTTCTTCAAATTTCTGAACTACGTTAAATTGATTATACAAACGCTACTTTCGGATCGATCACAAAAATTCGGGGCAAACTTTTACGACCTATTATATAATCTATTTATCGACAGTATAAATGAGAGTCTCAGATATGTTGATCTCTATTCTCTGAGAAATTTAGAACGCTCTCTAAGCGTTTGTCTGCGCGCGCAGACTTGGCATTGTACGTTGCAAATTTATTTATGTATCATAGTTTATTTATATCTTTATACTTATTTATAATTGTTTTTTACTATGCATTTTGTACAGCGTGACTGTCATATGGCCTGTCGTTTAAAATTCGCATCTATAATTCGGGACAGAAATCTGTTTATAATTTTATGTGTCGTGCGAAATAAAAACATTTAATAAAAACATTTGACGAAATACATAAAAAATGGTAAATAAATTTTTGTCTTGAATTTTGTCGCGATTTGTGAATCGCTCAAAGCCAGCTTAAGCGGATGTAATTGTGCAATGTTGAATAAATATAAATAACGATGATAATAAATTATTTTTATTTTGTTGTGTGTATATAAATCTGAAGAATGATTCATCTAACGAGGATAAAGCAAGAGGTATTATATTTTGCGAAATTTCGTGCTAATATAAAAACTGAAATTTCGTGCTAATATAAAAAACTGAAAATTTCTAAACAAGCGGTTCATCGAGCACACCAACACACTCGCGCGCGTATTTTTAAACGATTTCGCAAATTTATTTGCACAGCTGGTATACGTCCGTCAATTGACGCGCTTGCAACAGCGTCCATTCATCCCCACCGCGTTCTTCTCTCGCGCGGAAAAAAAATTTAATATACCGTAAATTCCGTTCGGCGTCGAGGACTTTTCCGCTAGGATCTCCGTTAACGGGATAACGCGGTTGCTAATCGAGCAAACCGCGAGATCGACTGGCCGATGCACGCGTTATATTTTTCACGACTCGTGCGACGCATCCTCGGAAAGGCAAACAAACTATACCGCTCTCCCGACTATCCGAAATCAGATTAACATCGATTTCAACCGGCATGCCGCGTTCATCGATCTTGTTTTCTCTCTCTCTCTCTCTCTCTCTCTCTCTCTCTCTCTCTCTCTCGCTCTCGCTCGCTCGCTCTTTCTCCACTCCTTTCGCTTCCGCAGTAAACAACCGGCCGCGCACGTTCCGACTGGCCGTCACGGAATTAATCACGGTTTAATTGGAAAATCTCAGCGCGCAAATACCGTCGCCCGTAGCAGATAGGCAAATACCCCGGGATCGGTGGCAATCACGTGATATGCGGACTATTCATGCCGCAGCCGAATCGATCGACCAAAGTATACGAAAACAATTCCCGGCGCACACCTTTTACTTAATTATATTGTATCGTGTTATCGAGAATACTCGAGGTATTATTGGACATTGCAGTCTTTGACCCAGTTATTTTTTAATGTTGAAAGTGTGCGTCTCAAAATCGATAGCATTTACATATATTGGCTAAAATTGTATTTTAATTTTTATTTGTATTTTTTTTACATTTTATTTTTTCTGGTGTTAAATCTAATGTTTTTTCTCCTGTAATTAATGTATTTGAATTCTCCCTTTATATTCTACTAAATAAATAAATAAATAAATTCTTTCAATTCTCATTAATTCCTACAATTGTAATATCAAACATAATTGAGCCGGAGGATAGCATCCAATAGTTAGAAAAAAGCGTCAATTTAGCTAATGCGATTCTTTACTCTATCCAACAGAAAACCTAAAAGTATGTGTCGCGACTCGCGTTCATCTCAATTTCTCGGGCGTAGCTTCGCCGCAAGTATCAATTCTCTAACTCGGCGTGAAAGTCAAGCGCATCTCCGGCGATATACCATCATCTCTATCTTTCTTCCTTCGCGACTTTTTCGTCTCGAGTGCATCGCGCGGAGAACGCTCTCATCCATCACTCGCAAAACCGCTACTCGCTAGACGACGTTTCCGCGTGAGAAGCGCGAAATATCCCTTTGTGTGACGCGCGCGCGCGAGCGAGCGAGATTATTTCACGCTTCTCGCAGTTCCCGTCTCTCTTTCTTTCTCTCGCAGTCGCCTTCATTAATTTCGCAGCTGCTGCACCTAAGAATAACATTGTCGAACGAGAACGGAACATGGACTCGCGCGTTCCCTCAATAGAGGATCGTTAATCTTCTCCATTCGAGAGCGCAATCCGCTTTTCTGAGTTCTCATATATTGATGTGTAAAGGGGTTATCGTCGCGTTCTTCCTTTTTCACGACAATGTATGTATCTTATACGTCGTTCGATGATCGTTCGACGATCTTCGCTTCTGACCGAGTCGACAATTTTATCTGCATCGTCCGTTATGTTTCGGAATCTCGATGTATTTGCTTATTATTAAAATTAAATTTATATTTATCGCACGATCTTTTTCGAAACGTCGTAAAAATAGCTAACCTTCTATCAATCTTGTAGACTCAAATTTATATGGATCCTTTTTATAAACTATCTATAAAGTTAAATTATGATTGTCATTTTGATATGTCACGCTATAATCGGACTCAACATTTTTTTGCATGTGTATAATATACAATATATACATATATGTATCACATACAGCACAGAAAATATATATTATACGTACATTATAATAGATAAAATATAATAATTATACATATATAATGGTATTCAAATTTTATTATATGATTACACTTTACGTCATCGTGTCACAATATAGAGTGATAAATTCGGACACCGAAATTCGTACTATTAATATACTATATATTTATTTGTGTGATTTATAATGTAGATATTATTATCGCGCCGCGAAAAACGTATTCATTCGTTGAACTAAATTATATCTTTATCGAAGCAGAACTCTCGAGGAAATAAGGCGATTGGACGACTGCCAAAGCGAATTATGAAAATTGCGAAAAACTTGCGAGAGTGTTTTCAGTCGTGCACGACGTTTTATTCGCCCGTTATTATTATGACCGCGTTGCGTTAAGATCCTAGGTCGTGACGTGAGGACGGTTTATTGATTCGTATAATTTAGTAATAGAAGAAACCGAATGCAGAGATATCTGCCGCATTTTTATAAGCTCGTTTCGCCGATAAAAATCACCTAAATTAACTTTGGTTAATTTATGGTTCAAACTTGTCCTGACCTTGACCAATGCTACTCGAAATTTTTACACATTTTTTTTCAAAATTTTTTTAGCCTCTTCGATCCAAAGAATTTTATTTAAAAAAGCAAAATAGAAGAGAAGAACTCTGGGATTTTCTGAAATTTTACTACATTTGATATAACTATAATTACGATAATTTACATCTAAGTTATATAAAATTTATAGTTGATAATTACGGAGCGAATTAAAACGTGATTTATAAGAAATCTCGAGGGAAATTGAACCGACCAAGTATTTCACGCCTATTCGAAGTTATATCACAACAAACGTGGTTGTCGCATAACGCGATATGATGCACGCAGCATCCGTAGATAACGTGTATCACAATGCAACACATTCCGCTGCACAAGAAGACTTCCTAGTTTTCGCAGCGTGTGATTTCTCAAAGTGACTCGGATTTTTTTTTCCCTTTCTCCACATCTATGGGATGAAGGAAAAACCGCGAGAGTCTCGAAGTTGGGGAGAAGAGAGCTCTCTTAAGGGTCCTCGAGAAAATGACGGGGTTGCCAAACGAATCTCTCGCAGTTGCCCCGTGGTTAAACGTAATTTTAACCCCTCGTCTCGAGAAGGGGTTACCTTTCCTCCTTCGCAATCTTATCCGAGCTTATCTTCGCACTTATACCGGTCTAAGTTCCCTAAGGTGGATGAAGAGATTTTCATTTATCTCTCGCGCACGCTCGTCGAGTTTACCGAAATTACGACGTGGATTTTACACGCACGTCGTCGCGTTTCTCTCTTTGATATTATTGTCAAACGGTCGGGGATAATTTTTTTTTTCTTTATCCGAATATCAATCTCAGAATAAAGATCTCGACTCTTTGCTCTCGAAGAAATGCCAAACGGACGCGATGACGATAGCAACGCGAGCGATATCAGTGCTCGACCTACTACCCCGTTTTCCGTACGATTTACGAGATCCGCCAAGTTCAAAGCGGTCGGACCAAGTCGTGCATAAGCATTATCGGCTTGCACGTTGGCGCGTGCTATACGGGTGATGTATATATTATATATATATCGAACGAAAACGAAATGCTCGTCACTCACATGCGACGATACACGACGATCTAAAATTAGTTAAAAAAAATTAGATATATATATATTTATTTATTTATTTATTTATTATAATAATAAGTATATAAATATGACATTGCTATTTCAGTACAATATAAATCACCATAAATCGGATATTACGGAATTTTAATTTGAACTTTCGTTGAATTCTTTCGGATCATCTTCAAATGTCAAGGATCGAGTGAAATTTCGTACGTTGCAGCGTTATCACTTTTTGCGTGGAAACGTCGCAAAGACCGTGCCAACTCATGCATTCGTCACGCGTGTCACGCGGCATACAAATATCTACGCTGATAACGAATCTGAACCGTATTTCGTTTCACGACGATGATGTTTGAACAGTTTGTTTAACGCAAGTGAGTTTAATACGTCATAAATACGCGATATAATCTTTGGGATTTTTGGTATTAACTGTCGAGTTTCGGAGATATATGTGTAATCATCATACCTAACTGTATAATTGTTTGTGGCATATAAGATGGAGAGTAAATATTAATAAAAACTACGGGCGCTTAATTTTTATTATCGCAAATAATTGTTAATTGCTTGTTATAAAATAGATATATTTCTGCGTAAAAATTTTCGCTGTCCTTATCAATAGTGTCGATATCGAATCGTTACGTCACATAATCCCCCGAGGATATGGAACAAAATACATTTCAATATCATTTATAGGATATTATAATAATTGTATTTCTCTTTTCTTCTCTTTGTCTCTCTCTTCTCCCCTCCCTTTCTCTCTCTCTCTTTCCATCTCGTGTGATCGATATCGTTGCTAAAGGCTCGAGGATATATTGCTATAGTGTTTCAGTTAAAATCGCGCGCAATAAAAAAAACGGTAATGACACAGCTTTGTTCGAATTGCGGCTATTTCGTTCGCTCGAATTATTCAAATAGCAATTATCCGGGCAACGACCTTTGTAATCAATGCGCCAAAAAGGAAACCTTGCAGAATACGCACGTGTGTAGAACAATACGGGTTCATTAATGATGATAATACTTATATCGCGGATATTTGAAGAATATATATATTTATATATATATATATATATATACCGAGCGCGATTTAGAAGGATAAAAAAGAGAGGAAATAATTGAGAATATCGAGTTGGAGTAACGCGAAAGAGGCATACTTGTTCTCGTTTGTTGTTCGATTTTTTCGAGAATTTGACGTAGATTATTTTCAAAAGGCAATTTAAAAAAAAATAATTTTTAAATAATATTATTTTATTTTCTCGTTACTTTTTCACATACTTATTCGTAATTAAAAAAAAAAGAAAAACAAAATTTTCACGGCATTACACGTGTGGCTACGCATTCTCTCAAACTTAGACGGAAGTCATTAGCAATAGTAAGCGGCAGCAGTAGTACTTGAAAAGAGCTACTTACAAGAGCTGCTACGTAATCACTTTCAATGAGGAAAACGCCGTCTCTCGCGAAGATGCAACGGTTAATTTGAAGATTAAAATTTGCCATCGCGTTTGTTTTTATTTTAGATCTTGACAATACTTTGTAGCGTAGGATAATCGTTGCTTATAATTTTTAAGCGCTTTTGTAAAGCGCTCACGTGTCGCACAGAGCGATCAATGATATCAGGAAATTGGGATCGCGCGTGATGCGTTCCTCCTATCATATCCTTAGGCGCCTCTAGAACACACGCCTGTTCTATCGGCGGTCTATTCAGCCCCGATTCGAAGCCGCGACTGCGTAATATCAGACGCCGCCGGGTGGGTGACGTTGATCACGATAAAGCCATTATCGCGATGACCGTCGTGCGTGCACGCGCATAGAGCGTCGCGATAAAAACTTTCCGCTTGAAGAAGAATAATTTTCACCTTGTACGTGCGATTTCGAAATTTACGAAGACAAAGACTTGCTGCGGAATTCCCATTTGATAAATATGGAATGTTCGAGTTCACGGAAAAGAGAAATTGAAAGATTAAAATTTGAGAAAATAATACATGTATATAATTTTAAAATAACAATATAAATTTTATTAAAAATTGTTTTTTTTTCTGTATCAATTATTTTATTTTATTTTATTTTTTTTAAATTGGTTTTCTCTTTTTATCAATTATTTTATTTTATTTTTTATTTAATTTAATTTCGAATAAAAGCGAAATATGTAATACACGGATACTGAAAATCAAATATAAATAAATTACTATAAACTTATAAGACTGATAAAAGTTAAATTTCAACATCTAATTTTGTGGATTATAAATATAACAATTATCTTAATTAATTTATATAATTCTTCTCTTTTCATATAATTTTAAATTATATATTAATTTTATATTTACATATATTTTTTCTTCGTTTGCTTATTGTTATCGACGAATGCGTTCGAAAAATTGTGTATCTGTAAATCAAAAAACCGTGGAAACCAGGAGGTACACCGGAATCTGTAATGATGCACATCCACTTGCAGCATCCAGTTGCAAGGTGACGCCGCTCCGCTCGCTCCCATCGGCGTAACAATCTTAATTACATAACGAGCGTGTAATCGAGCACTTTCATTGTTGCCAACTCGCGGCAGGAAGCGCCGGAGGCACGATTCTCGACCGATGAACGACCGTTGAACCGGTCTTTATCGGTTCGATAACTTCCGCAACGAGAAACCGATCGCGTACTCGTGATTCTCCATCGCCGAGCCGGAATCATCTTCGCCGGGATTTTTTCCGCCGACTCGTTTGTTGTATAACGAAGATAAATGGTGTCCGAATCCCCGCCATTAGACTCTCGAGTCATGTAATTATTCACCGACGGTGGAATCGATTTATGAGAGATCCAGGAATGATCCCTCGTTATTTTTCATCTCGACGATCGATTCTGCCGCTTAACGTTTGGCTCGCGTGTATGACGGTGATGGATCGACAACGCAAGCAGGGTCAAAGTCGATGAAAATCGAAAAGATTAATTTCTTGAAACATACGCACGCACTTTTCATTGACCTCGTTCGTTCCTATCGGCTAGCATTGAAGAATTATCATCGCGACGCGGAAATGATGAAAAAAATTACGGCAAAAATAATACAGGCGAGAGAGAATACTTTGAGATTAAAAAATCCGAGCTTTAAAGTTGATAATTATTATATTAATTTCGAAAAAAAAATTTTTAAACTACAGATTGAGCGACTCAAACCACAATCGAGCTCTCATTATCATTTCTTGTCGAGGAGATAAGGAACGTTTGTATCAACGCGATCGTGACTTGCTTTTCGTCAATTGTGGCTTGTCATATTTATTTTTAATTCGTACAGTATCACGAATCAAGAGAAAGGAAAAATTGCTGATTTCAACTGCATAGGAGGATGTAAAAAAATATATATATTTTTAACGGGAACCTCTTCCAATTTGACGTGAGGCATTTCATAACGGTGCCAGAGGAATTCTCTATTTTCCGCTCGAGAGATAACCTTTCTCTCATGGTTTTATTCAGGATAGCATCTTTCGAAACGGTAACGTTTTCCATGTACGTATATATCGATCGTCTCGAGTTTTACGCTTCGACGTACCATATTATCAAGAGTATCGGAATATCGAGCGGAAAAGAATAGTCACCGCTCGCAAACGATAATTACAGCCTAGCTCGTGGAACGGTTAATTAAAGTTAATACATCCATAAAATAATGCCGTATATATATATATATATATATCTCTGGTATTACTGAAACTAACGCTTGTTTTAAAATATCGTTAATAGCGACTATTATGGTGAAAAAAAAATTGTAGAGATATATTTTTTCACGGATCTAACGCGCGCGTTTCGAGAGTATATCGTTTGTGTGTTCAATAGCGTTGTACTCTGGTACGATAACCGAAAGATATTATTATCTATAAAGATGTAGTAGCACACGTTCGGCAATCGGTGGTCGATAAACCCGGGCATTTTAATTATATAGCGAAGCATATTTTTAGAGTATTACTCATTCGTCGGCGATTAATGTCCGTTCTAAATTTGTTCTTACTCGAAAAACACGTTCGTGTCATGCGCACGCGGAAAGCAAAGACAACATTCATCGACAGTGTGTACCCTATTCCAAGTTTTATAGGGTACGTAAATCTTATCTCGCGGAATAATTCCGGCGGCGCGTTTTCACGAGGGAACGACGGGATACGTTCGTCGTTATCAATCTCAAATACTGATCCCCCCTCCCCCCCCCCCCCCCAGCGCGCACGGTTATCTCGGTAATAGACGAGGGGCAATTTTTTTCGAATTTTTACTCGTCCATTCTGAAGCTTTTTGCTACGACAAAGGCTGCCCTTGGAAGCGTAAAAGAACTTTCCACGTGTTCAGCGAAATTTATTCGCGACCTCGCTCTTTCCCTGTTGTGATCCTATTACGACGGAAAAGAGGATTAAGTCGAAACAACGCGTAGAATCGTGTTCTCTCCTCCGTTCCTCCATTGCGATTAATTCGCCGATTATTTTCTTGAGGTCCCGTCTTTTCGAGGTACTTTATTTCAGAGATCTCGTACCGTTTATGCCGTACCATTTTTGGAGCGCGTTTGGGATTTTTATTTTCGTAAATATTTTCCTCCTCTCGAGAGGAGGTGCGAAAGGTCACGGGGTGAAGGATCGATTGTGTCGGAGCTCCACTTGGCAATGATGGCCGAGTTTTTGCTCCGAATATAAAATTAGGCGCGTACGGGCCGGTCGCGGACTGGGATCTCGGGGAGCAGTGGACGTAAATAGATCATCGTTAGAATGCGGCACGTCTTATTCACACTTACGTAAACAGGTCTTGAGGACGCCTCAAGTCCTCTGCAGCTGGACGAATAAGGAAGTGATCCGCGAACAAGAATATCTCTCTATTTTTGCATTTTCTACATAAGTACGTCTGTTTCTATTTTTAACAAGATATTTATAAAATATAAAACAAGTGACGTAAGTAACGTAAAGCGAGTTTATATAACATATGTATATAATTTGATTTTTATATATAAAAAATTAATATATATTATATATAATTATTTTTAATTAATACATATACATGTATAATATACAATTGATTAGTTTTAAATATACTACCTTTCAATGGCATCATTTTAGCGTTAAAAATCAAACCCTCATCTTTACTTTAAGTAAAGTCAGTTTTAATCCACAAAAGACAGAGATAGCGAAAGATAACAAAAATTGAGAAATTTATTAAAAAGATATTTATCTCGCGTTGCAAAATTTGTATTCGCGATAGAAAAGTAACGGGTGTCGGAAATGCGTGTGAGGAAATGAAAGAGCACACTTTTCGAGAACGAGGTAGTCGGGTCACGTTCTTGTCGCCCGCCATCATCATTATTACCGTTGTTTACCAACACTTTTCCGCGTTTTAGCGGTCTCCACGCGCGGCGCCTTTACCTTTTCTCCCGTACGGAAAACTCGTAGGTACCCGTCAGGCTAAAACGCTCTCGAATAAAACAAGTTACGGCGCACGGAACGAGTAAAGTTGTAGTTTCCCGCGGCTGCGGGATTACGGTCTCGCTCTATCGAGCGTTTCAAAAGGACCGCCTCTCCCCCCTCCCCCTCCCCCCGAATCGATGCCCTTCCGGGTTATATACGCGCGCGGTATATGTATATCCCGCTGTAGGAAATAACAGAAATTCTTCAGACTAAGTGCCAGGCGAAACCGATTTTAACCTTGGCTTGGAAATACTCCGCGCGCCGGTTTTATAGCTTATAAAGATCTCGCGGCGAGATGGAAAACCGCAATCGTAGATTTCCCTCCCCCTCCCTCCCGAATAAAACGTTTTGTATATCGAGCATTAATAGGTTGAATTAAAATTCGCGGAGAAATTTAATTTTGACGTTTACTCCGCCGAGACACGCTCATTTCGGATGCTCGTCAATTTTTCTGAGCATGAAAACAGAAAGATATTAAAATCGCGTGGGCGGAAAAAAAACGCTCGAATGAGAATGCTAAAAAATAGGAAAGGAAACTAGATTAGTTACGCGCGAGATATTCTGGAAAAGAAAAAAAAAAAAAAAAAAAGATAAGCTCCTCGTGTAATCGCGAATATTTTATGCAACTCGCGGACGCGAATGAGCGACGAGCTTTTTGCGGTGCATTTTATTACATAATGCGCGGCGCCGATCCAGCCGCGCGGAATTTCAACGTGATGTTCTCTTACACGAAAGCATCCGGATCGCGGTGCCTCTCGGTACGCGTTCGTGTTTGCACGGGAAGAAGTATCGATCCGGTCTATGTCTTGAAGGCGTTTCCTTTTTTCTATTTTTTCTTTTCCTCCCTCACCTCTTTTCGCGTAATTAGAGACAGACGGAAGAGATTTCCATCACGGATCTCTTTGACGATGCGTATTTTTGCGTTAATTTCACATTAGGATGGAAAACAAGCTCGCAGGAATCTTTCGAGATGGTTGATGATATAATATAAAGAGCTATTATGATTATCACGTAATTTCGTACAAGATTTCTCCATGATGTTTTCATGGAGGCAATCCGAGTTAGTGCTACGCCGGGAGAGATGGTTGGCTCGTGTCCATCGCAAATCTTGATCCGGCACTATCGGTTGAAATATCGGCGATTTCAAAATCCGCTTCCTCGTAGTTCCTCGTAGTTCCTCGTTCGCGTTTCTTCCATATTTCTTCATAGGATTGAGAATCCTGCATTCTCTTGAAGAATATTTCCAAGGAGGAATCAGTTTTATGGCACATTGATTCTTCTCAGCGTCAATATTGCGTAAATGTTAGATATCTGATTTTTCTATTTAAAATTTATATATTCCTTAAAGCTAAAAATTTATGATTTTCTTTTGAAAAGAAAATTGGAAAGTTTTTTTCATAGATGATAAAAGAATGTTTTTTGAAACCACTTGCGAATTTGGGTTTTTTTTAAATTTATTTAACAAATATGACGAACCTTTTGCAATTAATTTTGTCGGAAAAGTTAATTAAATATATATTTATCAAAAGTGAATCAACAAGAGTCTTAAGAAATTTTCTACTTATGTTGACCGCGAAATATTTTAATTAATCAAAATTATACTTTCTTCCTTCTCTCTCGACAAGATTTTTAGAATTCTGTATTTATTCTCCAATGTTGAGCGAATTTGGATCCTTCTTGAAGGCAGTCCAGTCCGAGATGACAATCGAACTCTCGCGTCGCAAATCCAGATCGTAAAACGTCGAATATCAGTGAGATATCGTCAAACTTCTTTTCTCTTTCCTGCGTGGCTATTCGCTTACCTTTCTCTTCCTGTAGGAATTCTTTCTCTTTCTTTCATCTTCACTCCTTTCCGACGGCTACCAACGATCGATCACCACCTCGCTTTTTCGCGTTTCTTCCTTCTGCTTTTCGCTATGGAAACTGCACCAACATTCACGACTCCGCGAAAAAGACATTCCTTTTCGTTGAACAGCCTTACAAAGATTTTTTTTCTACAAAAGATACTTCAATGTTTGCAGATTCCTTGAAGAAAACACGCGACTCGCTCTTCTCGAAAATAAAATACACCATATCAAATCTAATATAAATTATATATATATATATATATATATATATATATATTCAATTATTAATTTTATCAAATTTAATAAACTATTAAATTTATTTCATACATATGTAAAAGTCTCGGGACGACTGTAAGAGAAGATAAAGCATTTTAAGAAGTGTCCCTTAAGAATTGTATCGGAATTGTTCAATTGTGAATTATTGTATTTAAAGTAAAATTAAAAATAAACATAAAAGTCAAACAAGATCATTATAATCATAAATCATAACCATAAATTATAATATTTACAACGAACAGCCTAGGCAGTTCTGGAGAGTGACGCCATTCTCATCGAGGGATTCTCGTTTTCCATTTGCCTGTTAAAGTAAATTAATCGATAATGAGAATAATATCTGTATACATTAATTATGCATTCGACAATGAAGGCAGAGCCAAGTGAGCCGGATATAATATCGCGTTTACATTCTATAATAGGTAGCGCGAACGGATATAATTTACATATGCGAGAGGAAAGAGGCCCCCTTTTGTGTACTTTCGATATTTAAAAAATACATTCTATCCGTCTGCAATAACAAACGTGATATTTCACCTCAATGATTGGAATTATACGAATTTTGTGTGTAGAATTATATGATTATTTTCATTAATCGAAAAACAACCTTTTATTTCAATCGCGCATGTAAATACGACAAAGGGAAAAATGGAAGAAAAAATGGTTAAAAAATAAAGGAAAGAGAAATTTCCGTAAAATAATTGCAGAGAAAAAAAACAATTATCGAAGACAATCAGTAAATAATCAGTAAATAACGTAATTTATATATTATATTATATAAGAAAAATCGAATTAATTTATAAATGCAACTGAAATGTGACCACATATTTCACTAAATGGCTCTACATGTAAAATTAGATACTTATCACAAAACGATTACTTTGTCTGTGCAATTAATTTCTAAATCGTTATATTTGGCTTTCTATCACACCGCGTTTTGCTATAATAATTACACGAATATTTTGAAGCACAATAC
This sequence comes from Anoplolepis gracilipes, assembly GCF_047496725.1. Taxonomy (NCBI): domain Eukaryota; kingdom Metazoa; phylum Arthropoda; class Insecta; order Hymenoptera; family Formicidae; genus Anoplolepis; species Anoplolepis gracilipes. The sequence continues at coordinate 13,237,275 of NC_132975.1, forward strand.
ACTTCAGCTGCGGTTTCCATCAGCGATATTAAAAATATCGATTATCATTGTCGATTATCACAACAGCGATTAGCGATCGGTGAAAGTATAAAAGTACCTGGAAATATTAAAAAGGCTAATTTGCATAAAGAATCGAAGGAAAGGTAGCCCGTATAAACAACGATCAACGAGAGAAACTCTTCATTCATCCGTGTCGAACCTGTTCGAGGAAATCCTATGGACGATCTATTGTAGCGCATCGAGATAGAAAGAACAGGCAGATATAATACTTGTTTTCGCGCTTTTAATGTCCCGTGAACAATTGTATGTATCTCCGTGCACACAGCCGATAATCGCGGGATTCTCCCCATTGTTTTCTGCGATCGTCAAGGAAAAGCAGCGGCTCTCTAACATTCAGATCTTGCGCAAAAAATATTTTGTATCGCAATAATCTTCGAGAGATTTCTCACCTTTGACAATTTATTTTTATTACTAATGCAACCGTGTGTTTATATACAATGAAAAGTAAATATCTCAGAGATGGAATGTCTTTTAAAAAGTATATAGTAATATTGTAATATTGTTTTCATTCTTGTAATCTTGAGGTAATATTGTATTCTTGATGTAGCTGGATGAGAGTTAAAATTTCTCGGAAACAAGATATTGAAATATTTTTCTTGATTTGAATATATTGGATAATCCTCTATTTAAAAATGTTTGTAGCATTCTAATATCTAATGACTGGCTAGATCCGGTTCTCTAATCATCCAGTTAAAAACATGCTTTTATTAAATAATCATTTATAATTATGAAAAAACTTCAGAGAGAGATACTTTTTCTTGGAAGAGTATCTGTATATTATGACTTGCACATCATGTTATTATCAGGGATTTACCTACTGTTTTATATACGATAGGATTATGCGGTTTGATGGGTATCATTTAAACGATGAAGTAATTATCTCCTTCAAGAGAAACGGAAATTCCAAGATAAGTCGCCGTGAAAAAAGGCAAATAATTAATTCTATTGGGCGATCTTCATACATTCAAATCTCTAATATTTTGATTTTTTGTAATGTGTAATAATGTTTTTTTTTTTTTTTTTTTTTTTTCGCATAATTAAAACGTAATTTATTTGCATATAAAAGATAATATATTTGTATAATATAAAAGGTTTGTCAGCGTTAATCGATAAAATATAATCGTGTAAATCTTTATACAAGATTTTTTTGCGTTAAACCGTATGACTTGCACGCGTTAATTATAGTGCTTTTTTTATTTAACACATTCTATAACATTTTTTTCTCGCGTTAAATAACGATCGATTATACATTTAGCATTATCTACTTGCGAAACGCTGACGGCGATAGAAAATCTTTTTGCAGTCTCTTGCAGTATTTCACTGGTATTTCCCAAGTTCTATTCTCCAGGCACGTACGATAAACCATTCCCCTCTTTCCCCTCCTTCCTCGAGTGTCTATCTAACGGCGGTACAAAAATGACGATACGATCAGCGATACGTTGTAATCTTGCGCGGCGGATACAAAAAAGACGAAAAGAAAAACTTGGAAAAATGTATTACGTGTTGCAGGCTCAATGATCGACAATCGGTCGTGCGATATATAATATCATTCCGAGATTCGATTTATCACAAAATAAGTGACAGGTTGTACACGTGAATTATCTACGAGACACACGTATAGGAAAGAAGGTACTCGTATAACGCGAGATATAACAAATACGCGAACTTTAGCGGAAAGTTTAGGGCCATGGTCGTTGAACAAATTGGTCATAAAATCTCTAAACGGGCGATGCAGTTTCTTTCTTAAGAGGCAACGCAACGGACGAGAGAATATATAGGAAATAACGCGGCGAAAATCCGTTCGTCCGAAAGCGAGCTCTGAGGATGACAACCAGCCATATTTTCGCGAATAATGGCTTTCTTAGCTCTCTTCCACTCTCTTCCGACTTTCTTATTCTTCTTCGACCATTAAGAGCTCCCTTCCGTTTCCTCGCAGACGACGAAATTATCGTTCGCTTCCGCATGCGTCGCATCGTTTGTCGTAAATTTTCATTGTACGAGTACCGCTCTCGAACGCACTCTCTCGCTCGCTAAAATTAATTCCCTTCGCTCGTGCGTTCGCAATCGAACGGCGAAAAATCCGTACAGATGGCCGTTTCATTCTTCAAGGCGGAGATGAAAAAGCGAGCGCCTCACGATCCTTTCACATCCGTCTTACGACACCGTCGCGAGCGCATCTTCGTTTCTTCTATTACTATCAATTTCCGAGTCATCGATTGCGAATTCATCGATTCATTATTTTCAGGTAGTTTATTGTCGGACGAAAAAATATTTCATTTTATCTCTCAGACTTTCCGCTGTTGAGAGTCTTGGAATTTGAATTTTCTCTCGTATTTTATCGTAACTAGATTCGATCGAAATAATAAAGGAATACGATGGAATTGAGGCCACTTATGGTAAGGTATTTCAGTCAGGTATATAAAAGCGTTGGAGAATATATTATACGCGACAAACCGTCGTGCTTTCTCGACGGAATTTTTAATTTTAATTCCCGCTCGCAAGATAAACGATAAATCGATACGGTTGCGTCGCGCGAGCATCAGTTTCTGCGTAATTAGGTCAATCAACGATACGGTGACACGTCGCCATTTCGATTTTGTGCTGTAATATCGGACGCAACTCGCAGAGTTGCAGAGAAAAGAGAGACACAGAGAGAAGAGAGCGGTAAAGCCATAATAAAATGTATTCTTCACTCGGAGCGATTCATAAAGTTTGCGCGCTCACGCGTGCAATCAAAGTGCATTTTGTTTTTAAATTGTTTCACGATGATAACACAGCGTTTAATTGCATCTTGTAGAAACGGACGATTCGTGAAGAAATCGTTTATTCTGAAAGCAATGTCGTTACGGTTTCTAAACTTGGCTGAAATCAACGGTATTTTCCCTGTTATCCATTAGGATAAAAGTAACTTTTTCAGAGATATAGATGATATTTATTTTATTTAAAAAAATATATAATTTGTGTACATATATTGATAAAAGATGTATATTTATTTTAATCTCGCAGTGTGAAATGAGTTTTATGATTTACTGTTAAAAGTGCAAATATTTCTTCAGTGCCTTCTGTGAAATAAATTTTATCATACGTTTGAAATATGCGAATAAAAATTAATGCGTCACATTTTATTTACGACTTTAAACTAAATTTAAAAAATAGTCTCTGCAAAGATTAGTTTTCCGAAAGATGGAATCGCAATGGCGGCGAGCCAAAAAATGCATGACGTAATGCATAACTCCACTTTGGCCCAGGTCCGGGTATGCTCGATGGGGATATGACCCTTCGGAAAGGACTCGGCATCTTTTCCGTGGGAGGAGCCGCCCCTACGTACCTACCTACCTACCTACCTACCGACCTACGTATTTGGGGCGCTATTTAAATGGAGGCTTATAGGGCAGGTCCGCGTTCTCGCCTTGTTATCTGGAGCAGCAGCGCCCGTGTCCGCAGAGACTGTGTCGTATTGATCTGTCGGTCCGCCTGGCACCGCGCTCGAGAAAGACCGACGAGCGAGAAGATAGGGAAGGAGAGAGGAGGGGAAGGAAAGGAGGGCGATGGGGAGTATCCGAGAGAGATAGGGCGAGAGAGCGGGGGAGAGGGAGGATTTATTATAACCTACACAATAAAGTTCAATAAGAATCGCCTCCATCAGTAGAGTAGGTCGATCCATAATGGATGCGAGTGCGTTCCTTCCGATAAGTAAGGATATTCGCGATTAGCGTTAAATGAGAAAACTTGGCGGACATTCTTCGCAAAGTGTCTTATTTATAATTCGATACAATTCATCCAATGGCAATCTGAGAAACGAGAATCTCGTGCGATCGTTTGTTTGTATCACGCTTAGATTTCACTCTTAAACACACGTCAATGGAAATTTATCGTAACTGTCGATTAATGTGGCGCGAAATCTGTCGCGATACGGGTTACATCAAGAATGGGAGATTAGGCGAGTGTCACGCGAGCGGTCGGTCACGTGTTCGAGAAATAGTCGGGATTTAAACGCGTGTGAGGATTCTCACTCTCAAGGTGTTTCATTCCGCGCGATTAATTTTCTATTTTGGTACATAAAAGAAAAAAACGATGATGTAATGATCGCGTCTTGACGTTTTACGACATTCGTAAGAAGCATCTAATGTTTTTTAAAATGCCGCACGTCTTATATATATAAAATAATCTCATATAAATTTTATTAAAGAAATGTATATCCGAATTTTATCACAAGTGTAATGTGCGTATAATTCTGAATTGGAATATACTATATATTTATGCGAAATATTTTAGTGCCACACCTATTCAATGAAACATGAGACGGGGCAGCAATGTATATGAATATTTTCACTGAAGATCAATTCAATACTTGCCGATCTTCGATGAAATCTTGTCGCTGATTAAAACAGTGACATATTCAATAATTTAGTTAAGAAAGTATATACATATGTATGCCGTTTGTTTCGAAATTTTCAATTAAGAGCGACACGATTATTCCATCGATGTGATCTGTCAAATAGTTATGAAAGTTCCATGGCTGGGATTCTACCAATTAATACGGCGTCAATGCGATGCGTTCTTCGCGTCCGGCTTATAAACATCGGCTTTTAGATGGATGAACACGCGCGCACGTGACTCGACCGAGGACGATTTGTTGTATAATCGACGGACGTTGTGCGGTTACGCAACGCGATTCCTCTCGCGTCGCGTTCCGGAGCGAAGTAATCGTCGCGGAACGATCAGGTAATCCTCAAACAGATTCTAGAATCGAAACTAGAATCGATTACTCGGCGGCACTCGTGGCACTTTCCAGAACACCTCTTGGGTGACTTTGAGTTTAGAGCCTCGTGGACGACGCCTTTATCCGATACGAAGTACGTCGGGGTGCGCCGTCTTGACCTAATTTGCACGACCGACGTAATTAAATCAGTTCCCTGCTGTTTCTTCGGGGATCGATTAAGCCGGGTGTATATGTTAAGCTGAGAGTGCGCGCGCGCGCTCTGACGGACTTAATGCGCTCCGTTGAATCCCGAATCAAGAGAATTGTTCGAAATTAGTTGCGATAATTAACTCGAGTGTTTGAAATCACAGTAACTTGGAAAATTATTATAAGTAGTCACAAGTAGTTTCCTCAATTCGCATGTAGAATAAATCCATACACATGCACAAGGTTGCAACATTGAAAGAATTAACGAGTATTAGTTAATGGGGAAGATGTTGCTGCTAAAATATTATGTAAAGTGATGAAATTATTATGTTAGATCGATAGAGACTAAAATTTAATCAAAGTAATTTGGAAAGGTGTAAAAAGTAATGTGGTTCGAGATTTTTAAAAATTGCAATTCGATCTTGGAATTTTGAAATATTGTATCACTCCTCATGTGAGCTCTAAATTTTCTCCTACTTTTAATTTCAATTTTCAATCTAACATCTTTTTTGATATTTTAAACACAGTTAAATCACTATCTTTTGAAACTGTTTAATTTACAGTTTTGATAAAAGTTTTTCCATTAAATATTTAATTAGGAAATTGTTTTATTTGAAATACAAAATAGAAGCTTAATTTTTCTATATAAATTTTTGTACATTAATAAATACAGTACCGGCCAAAAATATATCACCTTTAGTATTTTTGAGTATAATTTTATTCAAAGTGCATGAATATTTATAATATCATAATATATGTTTTGATAGTAAATACAACTTATTGAATAAAATATTTTTCATAAAATAATATAAAAACTTAATTTTAATAATATAAAAAATTAATTTTATAAGTAAGTAAATTAAATTAAATTTATGCTCAAAAATCCTAAAGGTGATATATTTTTGGCCGGTACTGTATAATAAATTATAAAAATGTCATTTATTCAATAAATAATGATATATATATGATATATAAATTAAACTATCGAAATCATCTAGAAATTATAAGCGTGAGAAAAATAAGGTTGAAAATTGAAGTAAAATTTTGACTATATATATATATATATATATAGGAATACGATCGAATCTCTTTATTATATCTTCTCAATAATTTTAATTACAACATATGTATATATAAATATTTTATAGATACTCGACACACTTTTGGCGATAATTTTGAAAGGAGAACATTTTCCATCTTTTTAGCATTAAATTTAGGCTGTCTTTAATTATTGAGCCGTGTCCCTTCATTCGATTGCACTCTTTTATCTAACCTGTGAGCTACCCCACTCTTCCGTCCGCGTCTTAAGAAACGACTAACGATGGCATCGGGAATCACCTTGTTTGTGCTAGCTACGTGACCACGATACGTCATAGGTACCTCTCGTCGAGTGCATTGATCTGGCGCGATCAAGCGGTCGAGGTATTTCGCGCGCACACGATGAGTCGACGAAGCGAGTAACGCGAGTGAGTGGCCGGGGGCGGGGGGAGAGGGAGAGGGAGGGGGAGGGGGAGGGGGGTTAATTAGCCGGATACGCCACTTCTCTCTTTCCCCCCGCGTCGATCGCCACGACGTCGCGTCGCGACAAGGACGCGCCGCGCCGCGCCGTCGCTTCTCGCGCACAATTCCTCTCCACGTGGAGAATATCAGCTCCGCAGGAGGGAGGAGAGCCCCCGCGCTCCATTGACTTGATTCGCCGAAGGACGCTTTATATCTCCGGCCCACATACCAGCGCACCTCTTCTGTCGCGCGACCTCCATTCAGTCCGGCGTAAATACAAAGCGCGCCGGGCAATCCGGGCTCGATCGCGTCTCTACGAGAGGGGCAGAGGTTGAGAAAAAAAAAAAAAAAATCCCTTTGACACTTTGACACCTGCCGCCGCGAAACGATCTCTCCGACACGCGAATAATTAGCGGGCGATAACAAAGTTAAACGTGTTACTCTCTAGTGATTTGTTGTTGGCAAAAAGCTGGAGAAAGACTTGTAAAATTGCACTTGTATTTCATTGTCAGAGAGCTGTTTCATTTAAAATATAATTTACTGAGATCGATGCGAGCGAGCGAGCGATTTGAGCGGTCCAAAATGAATTCCAATTCAAGTGCTCGAATCGCAAATACAAAGTATTTGTTAAATAATAGTCGCATACGTTATTAGTTGAATTGATCAAGAAATTTGCAAGTTTATAAACTGTGTTAAATTAATTACTCAATATTCATCCGTAATTATGCCTCAAAGTTTTGAATAGACGATCGATAGAAAGAGAGAGAGAGAGAGAGAGAGAGGGGGGGGGAGGAGTAGTCGAGAGGAAGATGGGCAGTAGAGCGACGCAATGATTTTTCGGTCAAACCCGACCAAGTCCGGGTAAACCGGGGGTCGAGGAATATCGCAGGGAAATCAAGGTGGCGGAAATTACGGCACTTGGCGAGCACGCGGAGCCGCAAGGCCGTGTATTTTTAACTCGAGAACCTTCCGGCAGCCCTGTGTTGCCGCGGGATCAATACCTACACCTACACAAGCAACCCCGGTCTCGCTGGAAGTGGAGAGACCGTCGCTATAGCTTTAACCTACATATCCTCGCGAGCCCACCGTGGAATGGAGTAGCCGGCCGGAAAAAACGCAGATGCGCGGGCGGAAGCCGAGAAGCGCGAGATTCTCTCCTCGATAGGAAAGTCGGAGGAAATCATATTTTCGTCTCCATGGAAATATTTTATCGCGATACATTCCATTCGTTGCGTGCGCGACGAGAAGTCCCTCTTCAATTCTCTATAAATGTATATGTGATATGTTTTCTTCTCCATTAAATAATATTCTTAGATATCTTAAAAAATCTTGTATTTTTTTAGTACGAATAATAGCTGGCAAGTTTTTTTTTTTTTTTTTTTTTTTTTTTTCCAACAAAGAAACAAATATACCGCGTGGAAGAATATAAATTATTTTTTTTTCCCCGAACAAACGATAATCACAAGATACATTGTCGTTGGACTCGATAAGACATAAAAGGTCTTTGTTGAAATATTTCAGACGCAATATGCGATCGTGTGCAGCATGTACGTACGCTTCTATTTTTACAGATGGGGTGTATACTCTTCTATAGCAGCTTTGAGAAATAAAATCCGCGTGAGAGAGAAGACGGAAGAACTGAAAAACGGAAGAACGGTAAAAAAAAAAACCAAGTCACCTCGTGTCTTCAAGAGGGTCACCGGCCCGAAAGTCGTAGAAACTCTTTTGCGGTTCCCGTCTCTCCTCCCCTTTGCCTTCTCTCCTCTCTCTTCTTCTCGAATAGAGCGACATTGCGAGGTCGAAGGAGAGAAGCCAGAAAAGGCGGAATCGAGTTCCAAGACTCGGTTCGGGTCGTGCCGGATATACCTCGGCAGTCGCGGAGAAGAAGCCCTTGGTAGACGCCCAAGAATCTTTATTGCGAGAAAAGAGAAAAGAAGGAGGAAGGGGGCATCAGAAAGGGGCGGGAGAAGGAGAACAGAAGCACCTTTCGCTCTCGGTGCCATTCGAAGAGAGAAACAACTTTCGCGATTGCGGCGGCTCTGCTGGCGGATAGACGTTTACTTCTCTCAAGATGTATCTAAAAGGGCACAAAGTCCCCCTTTTATATTATCTCGCGACTCGTTTGCGTTAGAGGAGCTGCATCTGCGGAGACGTAAGCACTTTTATACGAGCGGCACATGCGTCACGCGTTGCATAATTTACACGTGACGCGCGTAAACAACCGTAAAAAACAGCGCAACGGAATGTTAGAGTTGTGAGATCTCACCTGGGCAAAGGGGCAAAGGGGCAAAGGGGAGAAAATGACGCGTATAAAATCCTTAAAATATATAAATAATAGTATGGTGCGCTTGAAATTTTCGAAATCGTCAAAGGAACCAATTGAGATCGTGTCGACTCGTGTCAATATCAGTCGATTAGTCGTAATTGATCACAAATACGCTTACATTATAATTTATTATTTAAATGAACATTTTCAATCGCGTAAAAATTGTAATCGGATTATCTAATATTGATTTAATTTTGTCTATAATATTTTTAATTGGATTCTAAAAATTGTTATTAAATTTAACATACATACACATCACGCGGGAATAAGATTCTCATAAGATTCCACAGACTCTTTCATCCTTCATCGATACTGGCTCGAGGTAGCATTATCTCTAGACGCGTCTCGAGAGGGAAACGATCGGTCTGGCTCTCTGTTCCGGTTCCTTGAGCGCACGAGGCCGAGAAACGGCGGCGAGGTAACCGGAAGCCGCGTTCCGTTTCAATGCGCGCGAACCTCGCGCTCGTGAAAGGAACCGATAAACGCTATTCGAATTTTTCTCCATAAGACGAGCTCGCCGAGTCCCTTTGACGCGATCTCGCACCGCGCGAAATTTTTGCATATCCCGATCTTTGTATACAACTTGGCGAGAAGCGGGGGGTGAAGAGAGAACGCACTCGACGATCCATTGTCAGTCTCTGATAATGCGTAATATGAGAAAACGGGCGCCGCCCCGCGCGATAACGTTCCCATTCGACGGTCGACAAACTTGGCGCCACTCATTTGTGAATCGTAATTAAGGTTTGCCGAGAGGAGAGTAGAATAGGTGCCACGAAAGCACGTTTAACCCCGTAATGTATGAATTGAATTGGAAATTGAAAGGGGGAATTTGCCAGCTAGCTGCATCGAGAATGATAGGAAAAGATCTATTCAAAAAATCTATTCAATTAGTTTCTATAAGGGATATTTCATGTAGGCAAATCAAAAACAAATCAGTGTTCTCCTTATCAAAAAGATAAGCATCCTTTTCCTTTGATAAAAGTTTTGAAAATGTATTGAGATCTGAGTTTTTTTTTTTAATACGTCAATACAATGCATTTATCGTTGTTTGATTCTGCAAAAATTTTGGCAAATATTTATAATTAAATTCAATATTTATTTTTTTGTATAGTAAAATATTTGAAGAAATGTTACTTGAGTTGATATAAAGTAGAAATCAATGTCTATTATGTAATAAAAGTTATGTACATGAAGCAATTTTTTAAAGAAATCGCGCATAATAAGACCAATTATTATTGCATTACTAATTTTTATTACGCGGTAGATTTTGCATAATTTTCCTCTTTATATGTATGATTACAGATCCGTAGATATTCGCGACTACTCTGACTCGCCTGACGGTCTGCGCGCGGTGAAAAGTCAACGGTCACTACATCCGGTAGCTCCGTTAGTCGAGCGCACGTGTATATAACACACCACCATCTCCGGAACAATTCCCCGCCGGTGGCAAGACGGCCGATCGTGCGGACGTCCTCGGTGCTATCCCGGTGCGAGCGACGACAACAGCCCAAAGATTCTCCCACCAAAGGCCAAGATGCATATCGAGGTGCAGGTGGCGCTTAACTTCGTGATATCGTATCTCTACAACAAACTGCCGCGCAGACGGGTCAACATCTTCGGCGAGGAGCTTGAGAAGGCGCTCAAGGATAAATTTAAGGGCCACTGGTACCCGGAGAAGCCGTTCAAGGGCTCGGCGTTCAGGTGCCTCAAGACCGGCGACCCGGTCGACCCGGTGCTAGAACGCGCCGCGAAGGAGAGCGGCGTCCCGATCCAGGACATCCTGGAGAACCTGCCGGCCGAACTCGCCGTCTGGGTCGATCCCGGTGAGGTGAGCTACCGAATCGGCGAGCTGAACGCCGTGAAGATCCTGTACTCGGAGACCGGCGACCCCCACGATGAGACCTCGGCCGATCGCGAGGTCACCAAGACCTTCAATCCGGAAGCGCAGTGCTTCAGGCCGATCGAGGCCGTCAGCACGTCCCTGAGCGGTCTTAGCCTCAGCCCCAAGTCCACGTCGCCGTTCTCGAGCTCGCTCGGCAGTAATACCAGCAACGGCTCGTCCAACAATCAACAGAACGGCCACGGATCCGGCTCCTCGTCGGCGCCCTCGCCCACGCCCATCACCAGCTCCTTTAAGGGCTCGCCCAGCCCCGTGCCGGCCTTCATCCCGCGTACCACCGCCCCGCTTACCTTCACCACCGCCACCTTTGCCCAAACCAAGTTTGGCAGCACCAAGCTTAAGACTAGCAGCAAACGCGCCAACAGGTTAGTAGATAGAACAATATTCCTCTTACTCTTTCGACTAATTGATAAATTTAATTCAAATTTAATTATTATATCAAAGCTTACGAATATTCAGAGCGCGAATTAACTTGCCCATCATTGTGGAGTTAAAGTTTATTTGTTTTTTTTTTTTTTTAAATATTGTTTAATATTTTTTTAATATTTATTTACTTTTTTTAAATATCCTTTAAAAATATTCATATGATTAGTCACCGCAATTGCTCATGAATACAAATAAGCATTCATTTTCTAAATTATATGATAATTGCGAGATTTACAACAAAAAATAGTGTAACAGTATAATTATTTTTTTTTTATAATATATAATAAATTTTTTATAACGATAAATGTAATTGTCGCGGTGGAGATTGATCGTACACGGTGCAATTAAAATTGATTGCTATTCAAGAAGTGTTAACATCAATGTATAAAAAAATATTAAACAAATTACAATGCAATTTATTTAAAAGTAGATTATTTATTTAAGCTTGTTTGTTTTCAACACTCCTCAAAAATCCTTTAGATAATCTAATCTATATGTATGTATATTCATAGAATGCTGCTTGATATTGTCTCAGGTATAATCTCACATTTATCCCCGATAAAAATTAACTCTATTTATCGTTAGTTCCCGCGGTACAAGAAAAAAACAAATTGCACGGTGGGACCACCTTTAAGGTGAAAAATTAGCAGTACGACACAAAGTAACTAAGCATGCCTATCCGAAGCTTATAGATAGTAACAAAACGTATCTATCGTACATTGTCAATAGCAAGGATAACTTTTAGCCACCCACGTGTATTAACCGGACCGCGAGACGATCCATCACCCTGGGACATACACACGCAAACATACACACGTATACACGCGCACTGATGAACCGCACGGTACCGCTCGGTTTCAGGATGTCGCCCACCGAGTTCTCAAACTATATAAAGCAGCGCGCAGCGATGCAGCAGCAGATCCACCATCACCACCACCATCAGCAGCAACAGCAGCAGCAGCCGCAGCAGCACCAGCAGCCGCCTCAACAACAACCGCCGCAGCAGCAACAGCAGCAGCAGCAGCAGCAGCAGCAGCAGCAGCAGCAGCAGCAACAGGTGACCGCGGGCGGTGCAGCGGGTCTACCGGTCTCACAGAGCTCGCCGCGCAGTCGCAGTTTATCGCCCGGTAGCATAGTCGCCGCGGCAGGTGCCGCTCAGCAGCACACGGACCCAAGCGCGTACTTCTTCCAACATGGCCCGGCCGCAGCGGCTGCGGCAGCGGCGTATCACGCGCAGTTCCCCCATCGCAACATCTTCGACTCGTCGAACCACGGTGGCTACCTGCCGGCTGACCTCTACGCCGGCGCCAAGTTCCCGTCGTCGTATCTCGACCCGACCGCGCTTGCCGGCCATCAGTTTTACGGCGGTGGCATGAACGGCACCGGCGCCGCCGGTACAGGTGGCAGCGTGAACGGCGGCACGGGTACCGGCGCCGCTGGCGCCCAGAGTACCGGTAGCGGTAACCTCGGTCCGATCGGCTCCGCAACGAGCAACGCCGGCGCGGCAGCGGCGGCGGCGCAACAGCAACAGGACAAGAGCGCCCTGGTCGAGGGCCTCAACAACTTCGGCCTCGGCTCGGTCGCGCCCTACCCGGCCAGCCAATATCAGCATCTGCTCGTGGCCAACTAATACCTCGCCGCGCGTGCTCATCAAACCATCAACGTCGGCAACGTTGCCGCGGTAGGACGTCGACAGCATCGGCGTCCTGACGCGCGCGGTTCCTTCGTCATCGGTGCCGCTGGTCCGACGGCGGGCAGGAAGGAGAATGGCAGACCGTTGTCTCCGAGACTCCGTCGTCGAGACGGCGTCCAGAGTCCGGCTTCCGTACCTTGATGATAATTCAAGCCTGTCCCACTCTGTGTCTCTCTTCCCGGATCGCGTCAGCAAACGGTCGACAAGTTTCAACTGTCTTCTCTCGCGAGTCCCATCCAGACGCTTTCTCAGGATGCTCTTTCGTTCGATTTTTCCCAATACAAGAAACTACTTTGTATATACACATTATCGGTAGCTACCGACGACCGGGGGAGAGATAGAGAGAGAGAGAGAGAGAGAGAGAGAGAAAGAGAGAAAGAGAGAGGGAGCTGCCTCGGCGATCGACACCGATGACGATCCCGGAAGCGATCGAGGCGAGGAAAGAAGGCGCGATAGAACGGAGATGTGCGTGTGGAGACGATGCCTGGTTGCGAGGTAATAGCGTGTGCGTGCGGAACGTCTTAGGCGTGGAGAAGAGAAGAGGAGGAAAAGGAGAAAGGAAAACGGCTAAAAACGACTAACGAGAGCGTGTATATGTGTTAAAGTTGAAACACCCGATAAGGACTCGATTGCGATGGAACGGCGTGAGACGCTCGTTCGACGATAGTCGCATCGCGCCATGTGACCACTGCACACATGACACACACACACACACACACATTATAAATACATATACACGCAAAGATATACGCATACATGGCGGATCGGCAGACGTTTGAACGACGCGTTAAGCGCCGACATCTAGGACAGTAAAGACACACTTGACGCGTTACACATAGAAATACACGCGACACACACACAACACACACACACACACACACACACACACACAAACACACATATGCAGATGTATACATACCGATCTTCCCTTAAACGATCCTATACATACGATACCCACGCGGGCACACTACGTAGATCACCACACGTCACACGCGAGACACATACGTATTGAGGAGAAAAAGAGAGAGAGAGAGAGAGAAATTACATATATACGCAAACACTAACCCACACACAGATATTACCAATGTGTAATAATTTATTTTTTCACTGGTATATAGTCGGAAAGAATTGAATAATGAATATATCTGTAGAGCCTATGTATTATATTCAAGATATGCACACTCACTCTTCACGGGTTCTCGCGAAACGGTGTAGGAACTACAACACTTGTCCCCGACTCGTGTCGAGCGAACTGTCGCCAAGCTCCGACATTAGATCGATTAAAAAAAAAAGGTGTCTTCCAAACTTTCTCCGCATCAAGGCGTCGTCGCTTGCGTTTCGCGCAGACCGGATAATGCCATTCCGAATTGCAACGCGGAGACTATTCAGGCACTAAGTACGTAAAGCGCGCGTTCGAAAAACGAATCTGAAGATCGGATCGCGGCTAGCTTTTCCGCGGAAAACTTTTGAATAGAGAGAAAGGAAGAACCTAAATAAAACAAATGACGGCTTGTTCATTCGCACGAGACGGTACGATAGTATAAAGAGAAACAACACGATCGAGACGAAGGATCGGACCTTCCACGAGTGATAGCGTAGGGAAAAGAGAGAGAGAGAGAGAGAGAGAGAGAGAGCTGCTCGCAGTTTTATACCGTTCGGAAAACTCGTCCTCGGTACGATTTTACATTTTATTTTTATAATAAATGCAGTAGAACGTAGGAAAGAAAGAGAGAGAGAGAGAGAGAGAGAGAGAGAGAGAGAGAGAGAAAAAGAAAGAGAAACGAGAGAGCGAAAGAGTGTGGCGAGTGATATGCAGTGGGAGAAAGAAGAGGAGAGGAAGAAATAGAAAAAGAGCCAACCGGTGTGTTCGTAAGGGACGTTGAGTGGCCTCGTTGCCGGTCCCCGCCCGCCCCAGAAAAACCATCGGGAATCGATTTCCTTTCGAGATATTGCCTTTCGATTTGACATCCGGAGTCGATGACCCTCCAAGCTGTCGGAGAAAATCTCTTCGAATCGTTAAACCATGGCCCCTTTGCCGCTATGTGTTTAAACGAATCCGGAAATTCTCTCGTTATTATTTTGTATAATCGTTGTAGAGAGTACTCTATTTATATAAATAATTATATTTGTAGACGAGCAAGGAACGTAATTTGTTGATCAAAATAAATTGCTTCAAATACGATAATTAAAAAGCGCGATTCGAAGCAAAGCTGATTTCTCCTGACAGCGTCCTTTTAATCAAACCGAACGGAGTCGCCCGCTGAGCTTTACGGTGCTAAAAAAAAGTATCAAGTACAAAAATAGCGTGAAAAAGAGAGCCAATCCAAAAGAAGAATGTTCGAGTCGGGCGGGGGATATAGTTTCGCAAGAGCAACGAGTTGTCGCTTAACGTTCACGAAGTTAATTAAGTGATTATGTAATTAAAAGGCCGCGTGTTATTGTCGACGAGCTCGTCCGATCGCGAGAATCGCCTCGAAATTCGATCGTCTCTTAATACATTTCAATTACGACTTAAATTAAACGATTATTTCACTTATTACAAATTTACAAAAAAAAAAAAAAAAAAAAAAAAAAAATAGATTTTCTTATAATAAATAAAAGTAAAAATGTAAACTTGTAAATTAGCGTAGCGATTGATCCCTACAAAATGTTTATCTTAAAACGTTATCGGAGCTTTACTTTGCCGTTACGTTACTGTAAACTTATGATATCAATGGCAAACGACCACTCGGAATAGAGACACTTGATGAAAATTCCTCTTTCACTTGATCGGAATCGTCTTCCCTTTTAAACTCGTCTGTACAAAAGGAGACAATTATGGCTTGCGTGAAAATGAGCATTGGCTCTGTATATTCCATCCAGTTTCGAGATCGTGCCTCGAATCAATACTGCAACTAATTCAAAGTTACTTTGTAATCCGCCTCCCCCCCCCCCCCGCCGATGATAATAATAATAACGTTCATCAGTGTATACACAACTTGAGAAACTCGATTGAATGGGAGTTTCGCGGATATAGGCGAGGTGGATTTTCCATTGTGCGCCTGATTTCTTTCGACAATCTCGCGATCGACGGTCTCGCTGACGAGAGCCGACAGTAACAGCGGCGGAGGTGCCGCGAGCCGCGGGCCGCGCGCACTAGGTGCTAAAAGTATTCAAAAGTGTTTAATCCTGTGGTCGTGGGACAAAACGAGAGGAAAACGGGCCCGAAGGGCGAAAGAGAAAATCCCGGAGATCACCGGAAGCGCCAGTCCGATCCGATTGAGCAGCGTGTCTCTTCTCCTTAGATTAATTTCTACGAGGTGAAACGAGGTCTCTCTAGGGTCTATCTTTCTAGACGAGATGTGTGATTAAGTCGTTCTTTCTTACGCGCATTTTTATATAGAGCTTGTAGCGAATTATCTTTATCTCTCTAATTAATGGACGATCTAAGAAATTAGCGTAATTTGTGCTTGGTGTAAGACCTATTTTTCAATATAAAGTCTCTGTAAAATACATAGATAACGAACTTACAACTTAATCCTTGGAACTTGCAATCGCGTTATTTCAAAGAAACGAAGAGAATCGTTTTTTTACACACAACATTTTGGTCCAAAACATAACGTAATTGAACGTAGTTACAAATATAGTGACAAATGCGTCGATTTTTAAAAAAATGTAGGGGTGGTCGGCGGGTGGTCTCCGGGCGGGCCCGGTAGGTGTGAAACAAGTTTTAACCGCGAAATTAACTAAGTAGACGTGAGGGTAGACGCGCTGATGAAGGACAGAACCCTTTAGTAATATCTAAACTTAATTATAACTATTAACGATACGTACGACTGTGGTAGCTATGCTAGTACCTGCTATTGTTAAAGAGAAATTGACGAAGATGCGAGTAAGATAGAGATTATGAATGGAGGGAGAGGGAGGGGGAAAATTGCCGCTGGAAAAGATCGAATTGCAACATGGTGTCTCGGTGCGTATCGAGGTTCATTAATCGATTTGATATCTGTGTATAATGAAATTTTATCGATAAATATTTCCTACACGAATTCACTCTACAGGTTTCAAAAAAATTGTTATTACAAAATTATTAAAGTTCTTTTGAAAAAAATTATTCTTTTAGAAAATACAAATATCGATCTTTTAAGCGACTACTTAATCTTAATGTAAAAAATCGCTTCAATGACATCTTTATCTTTTTAGATACGTATTCGAGTATCATTGTGCGTCGAGACTAATTTCGCATCGTGTTCCGTCAACGAATCTCGTAAACGACGACGCAAAGAGAATTCCTCTCGCGACGAAATGGATCTGTGTCGAAATTTTTCTTCTATTTTGGCTCTCAATTTTCAATTCATCATCTACTTTGATACTTTAAATAGTAAGATTATATTATCTTTTGAAATTATTTAATCTACAGAGTTAGTTATGCTACAAGCTTTTTCTTTTTAAATGTAAACTGGTAACTGTTTGTTGCCTGTTACGAAAATAGCAACTTAATTTCTACATAAATTAAATATCGAAATCTTCGAGAAACCAGAGGAGCGAGGAAGAAAATTGAAGATGAAAATAAGAGCAAAATTTCGACTCGACGCTCTCCTCGTTTCCGTCGTCCCGTTGTGATTATAAAAAAGACACAGCCTTTATTCTCATAATTTTTCTACCGATCCGATTGTGATTCCTCAAGCGGCACAGATTTTCTTTTTCGCATCACAAAAATTAATAAATCGAGAAAAGAAAATCCATCGGTCCTTCGCATCGCGGGTTTCGACTAACTTTGCGCGCGAGAGGAAGATTCCGGACGAGAGAAGTTCTTTCTTTCTCTCTACCGGCACGAGATCGCGAAAGTTTCGACGGTCGCATTCTGCTGACATTTCAAACAGCCGGACGAGGATGACGGTTGAAAAGAAATCCGCGCGCGAAACGAGAAACTTTGGAAATCATCGCGTCCGCGGAAACTTTGCAGACTTTAAACGAATCTCGGGCCTCCGGACTTTCGAACGACACTCGAATAACACACGACGTTTATATGAAAGACATCGGTTTACGCTCGACGTGAATCGTACGCGATCTGAAAATTTACGGTCCAGCGGGAGCGACGGAAAGGTGGGAGGAAGACAGGAGGAGTCTACGACGGAGCACAAAGTGCGAAATTACGGGGATAGGACGAGAGAGAGAGAGAGAGAGAGAGAGAGAGAGAGAGGGAGAGAGCGAGAGCGAGAGTGGCAACTCACAATGCAATAAGTCGCGAATCAAATGGATCTCGGGCTTGAGACGAGAGGCTCAGATTAGCGAAGAATCAAACACGATGTATACTCTTCAAAACAAACAAACAAACAAAAGTGAAACTAAGAGAATAAAAAAAAAAAAAACGGGGATATACTAAATACATAGGAGACGCGCGCAATAAAAATGCGCACCTGGGCGCGAATAGAGCGGCACGAATCAACAGTGAGAAAGAGAGAGAGAGAGAGAGAGAGAGAAAGAGAAAGTGAGAGAACGAGAGGAAAAAGTTAAGCGAATCTATAATTAATACTGATAGAGCATATATTAATTGAGATACACAAAAACATATAGTATTATACGTTTACGATACGATTGTAATGAACACTTTGTAAGCGAGAAAAAAAAAATTACGCATAGTTTTTTCCATACCCCGTAAAATGGATGTACTAATTCGTTGAAAGGGAAAGTTCAGAACAGAAACCACACATATAAGTAAGTGTATACATATACGCGACACATACACATATATACACAACACACGTTCGTTCAAAGTCACTCGGGTACACAAGAGTTTATAAGAAGAAAAAAAAGAAGTCAGTAATCTGTCTCTTTAAAGTATCATGTGTCTATAAAATAAACTATAGCGAGATCGATATTGTCTCTTACATAAATGGCAAAAAAAAAAATAATAATACAAATAACCGTGGTAACGTCGTGTAAAGTAGCGATAAAACAAACACACTCTGCAATATATATATATATGACATAATATATATAATATATATATTCTTACATTTATAAAAAGATGGAACACACACATGCGAGGAGTAATATGTAGGACGAGCAGTTTGTGGAAAGCCCGAAAGAACGTGCGATCTCGCGCATTCGAGGGATATCGAACGAGATGGGGATGAATAAAAGAAATCGCTTTTCTTTCATCTTTCGCCGGGATTATTATCCCGAACGAAGGAGGAGAAGAGGATGACGTATTTCGGAACCGTCGAATGCGCATCGAGATATCACATGGATACACACTTTACACGATACACACACATACAACACCACAATGTACACATACACACACACACACACACACACACACACAGAATTTCCAAAAAAAAGAAACTATCGATTATTCTACCAAGTAATGAATTAAACAAGAGGATGATAATTAGATTTGTAATTAATTACATATATATTTTTCAATACTTTAACTACTTGCTGAATGTAAACTATATACATATATATATATATATAAATATAAATATATATTATATATATATAATTATACATATATATAATATATATATTATACATACACACACTTAATGCGCGCAGGATGCGCGAAAGAGAAAGGTGCGACGACGGGGACGAGGACTGCCTCGCGGAAAGTCTCGAGGAGAAGATCGAAGGAGGAAGAGATCATTATTGAGACGCAGATATGCAATGACTTTTGAAAAATTTCGGATAAAATAATCGTCCTTCGATTTCGTGCGGAAGATTCTCGGCGAGCGTCCCTCGATCGCCGTTTGCTTGTTTCCGTTTCGGCCGCGAGCCACGAGAAGATCGAGAAAGAGAAAAGGAAAATAGGAGAAGCGGGAAATTATCGTGATATCGATGCCGAACGGAAATGCGAACCCTTCCTTGAGGCAACGTCGAGACGAAAGAGTTCTGTGAAATCTTTTTGTACCCCACCCAAATCACACTCTCGGTGTTGAAAAAAAAAGAAAAAAAAGTACGTTACACTACGTGTAAGCGAATCCTAAATGTAACTGTTAATTGCCCCTACTCCAAAGCCCCCCCCCCCCATCCACGCAATTTGTAGAGAAAAAAAAAGCTCGTGCGAATGGGAAAGAGAGAATGGCGATTGACTTTATGCGTATGTGTGTGTGTGTGTGTGTGTGTGTGTGTATGTATGTATGTATGTATGTATGTATGTAGATATGCGTGCATGTACGTGTGTGTGTGTGTGTGTATGTGTGTGTGTAACTGTGAAGACACGTTCGTTCGCCTTAGTTACTTTTTTCCTCGGTGCAGAATGAGAAAAATTAGAATGATTTCGCACGCCTATGATTGTTACAGATGTATGTGTGCATTATACTTACGATTTATATTATACTATTACGATTATGATTAATTCTCCACCCATTAGTCGCGAAGAAGAAAAAGAGAGACGGACACAGCGCGCCTATATATCTGTATATAGGTTCTTTCTCACATCTCACACTAATTCTTTTCTTGTCTCTTTTATTTTTCTTTTTCTTCTTTTTTTATATATACATATATATATTAGAGATGTATTTTCTGTTGGCTTTAGATTTTTTGTTCCTTTATTTTTGTACGAAGACCATCGGCGACGCGACGTCGATTTTACCTACACATATATACATATATATATATATACATATACATATATATACATATATATATATATATATATATGATATGATATGATATATGATATGATATGATATGATATGATATGATATAAATATTATAATTATTGTAGCTCGCTTAAGATTGTTCAACCTTTTTCTTTTGATATAGTTTGTTATTGTTGTTTTTGTATAATATTTGATTATATTAGCGGTGCGTGTCGCGCGTCACAGAAATATAATATATAAAAAGTATATATATATTACTATATTATATATATACACATACATATATGTATATATATATATAATATATATTTTTGTTAATATATAATACAGTGGTTTGATAACTACATTAGCCTGTTAATGATGGATTTGTTTCTGTTTCTATCACGGTCCGTGAATATATTATATATAGATAGACACGTGCATATACGTAGAATATATTATATGTATATGCATATGTATATACACTTATATAAATATCGATTATATATATATATATATATACACATATATACTGCTACATTATATTTTGTTTAAACAGTGTCACGAAGCGACGATGAGGCGTTTCTTGAAATTTATCGAGCGACTTGTATGGGGCTCCGACACGAAATATTGATATCGAAAAAACTCGCGTGTAATATAACTTATAATATCATTTTGTAAATTATTTTTTGTATTTTTATATATATACATATATATAAATAACGAAAGCATACAAAAGAGAGTCGCGGAACAGTGTTATGCGCATGGCGAGAAATCCAGATAAAAAGAAAGACAGAGAGAGAGAGAGAGAGAGAGAGAGAGAGAGAGAGAGAGAGAGAGAGAGATTGAGCGAGAGAGAGGGAGAGAATGCAACGAAGAGAAACAAAAAAAAGCCCGTTTAGGATGAAAAAGTAAGAAACAAAAAGAACCTCGCGATGCATTAATTAACACTGACACGATACTTAATCGATTGCTGATAGTCCTTTCGTTGATCGAGAGCAGCGCCAAGATGAAAATTATTATCATCGATACGATTATGTGAAATGGCATATCCGCGCTTAAAAATGCAAAACGTTTGTAAAATAATACGATTATAATATATATATATATACACACACACAATGCGCATACGCATGTGCGTAACGTTTAATTTAATACGACACACACGCCAGTTCCGAACATTACGATTACTTGTTTCCGATTATATTTGTACCTCTCTGTATGTATTTTTGCAGCTTGTCAGTGCTTTTTGTTCGTTATTACATACTTTAAATATCGATCACCCCGTCTTTTTGTACCAGTCTCTTTTCTCTATCCGTCGAGAGAGAAATGCGAAGGACTCTCATCTCTATTCATTCAACCTAGCGAATAAATAGTAAACTCCAAAGAGAGCGCGGCCTCGGACGCGATTATTTGGGTAACCTCGCAGAAACAACTATAATAGCGTAACCAGATGGTATTATTTTTCAAGTATCAAACGGACAGCGAATAAATAGGAGGAGAGTTGCGTGCTCTAGGTTCCCTCGACCGCGATTATTTCATTTTTTCCATTCGACAAAAAACTTTATTACGATGTTACATGTATGCGTATATAACACTGCATTAATTTCTCTTCTATCTAAACTATTATTTTATTTATTTATTTTTTGAACTCTACTTTTCTAATTTTATTTTTTGCAGGCAAGAATATATATATATATATATTTGAACCTGTAAAATAAAATAAAATGTGATCGATAATTTCGAATATTTAGTCACGTCGAGAATGAGCAATCATGGAGGAAATCAAGCGCGGTCGAGGGTTGAATCCACAAGGAAAGATTTATCGTCCCCGCCGGTCTCAGATTATCCCCGAGCGTGGCGCGTAAGATGTTATCGGTCTTATGTAAATTAACCGCCATTCGAACCGTAACGGAGTCTGAGTAATTATGACAGATAATTGCCTCGTATCTCGCAAAGCTCGGAATAGTCGCCTAATCGATTCTACGACGAAGTAAAATTTATTTTGCTCGCGGTGAGGATGAAATGACGAGGAAAAAGGTGGTGTGTGGTCTGATAAGAAAAATTTTTTGCAGCCAACCACCTTTCTTTTTCCGACCGATAGCGATACTTACACGCCGTTATCACGACTCGGCACAAAAAATCTTTCCGCGCGCAGCGAAGGAGGCACGACGAGCGTGAGATTCGAAAGTAATCAAACGAGAGAGAAAACAAAGAGCGACAACAAACGCGTTGTCGCATCTCGCCACCTCATCCTTGAATCGGCCCGTGAGCTTTTGTAGAAGATCCGTCGAGAAGTTTCAAGAAATTTCGCTTCACTCATAGAAGGAGGAAAAAAATGGAGAGCGGTTTCTTGATTCTCGTGTTGAATACGTGCGTGTCTACGTGTGAGAGAAATGTAAAGAGAGAGAGAGAGAGAGAGAGAAAGAAAAAAAGAGTGTGTGCACTTTTCTCGTGAACGTTCTTTCTTATAGTTTCTCATGCGAGCACGATGGACGAGGGTGGTTGCCGAACGAATCGATTATTCGGAAATCGAAGTCGGATCGTCGTCGGTCGATCTCTATCATCCTCCGTCGACGTCGCATCGTTACGACGAGACTGTCGTAAGATCTCTCTCAATAATTTTCCTTTACATTAGTGGAACCTGTCGCAATTTGATTCGGTCGACGAGATTGTCAAAGAATACGAAGTGTATTGATTTTTTTCGTCGAAGGAAATAAAAAATTGTCAAAATCTTTGCTAAAAAAGAGACGGCTATTCTTTGAACTTGTAATTAGTTCTTAATTAGTAAACGAATTAGAGAAAGATGCATAATAATGAGGTAGACTAAAATTTGTACGATACAAAATTCCTCGCGCTTGGGTAAATTTTATGTCAAATAATCATGGATCATTGATCGTCGAGGGAGAAAGAGATCGAACGGCGAGGATGGTCAGACGAGATCCGGGACGATATCGTCGGTGAAGTGAAAAAAAGGGCAGGGCGCCTGGTATTAGTACACATTAGTTTCTTGGCTAGAGGGGGGCGCCCACTTAGTTGTTGGAATTTTATAGTCTAGACGATAATTCTCGAGTATAGTTCAATGTTGTCGAGTTTTCTATTAGTTGAGCGTGGCGAGGAGAGAGAGAGAGAGAGAGAGAGAGAGAGAGAGAAAGAGAGAGAGAGAGAGAGAAAGAAAAAGAGAGAGCACGTCGAGGGAAGCCGGAATTTTCTCCAGCGATATGAAAATTCACAATATTTATACAATTGTTTGGAAATATATAGTGTCCGTAGAATTTTGATGAAAATTTAATACCGCGGGGCAAATGATTGAAACTTACCGAAATATCGAAATGATTGAAAGGGTGTGAGGAGAGAGAGAGAGAGAGAGAGAGAGAAAGAGAGAGAGAGAGAGGGAGAGGAAGGAGTATTCTGTAAAAATCGCGATATCATCTTCGTTTCACATAGGGGGGTCGAAATGAAATTTTATCGGAAATACGAGCCTTCGATTTTACGGCGTCGAAGGTAATTATTGAAACGGTAATATCGGTACTCGTCGGCCGAAACCGCTTTGGTATCGATAAAACATTAGTACGGACGCGCGCGTCGTTCCTTTTTACTCGTTTATTGTACCGTAAATCCCAACGTGCTAATTGCCCGGCGTTCCTCTCCGGAACAGACGATTTTAACGAATCCGACGCGATTTTAGCGGGCAACAGATGACGTAATTAGAGAAAATCATCCGAGCCGATATAAAGATGAGTTTAAAGAGATATAAGCGCGAAACGTGATAAATAATGTTGGCTAATAGAAATATATATATATATATATATAAATCACGTTATCGCGAATATTGGCTAATGGAAATATTTATGGAATTATAGCGAGACGTCAAAAAATTGATAACGATATCACACATTGGCGTACACTGTGCGCGCACGTGTTTGATATTATTAATTCGAAAATCTCTTTATAAACTTTAATAGCGAATTTAGTAAATACAGGGGGACTTTTGTTGAAATCCCGCTTTTTTAAGAAACAAAAATGTTTATATAGAGTCTCTATTGAAAAAGAGGAAAGGAGATATAAGGAATTAAAGTATTGCTTTATAAGATTTTTGCACGCGAGGCACTTTCACAAGAGTAGACAGTTTTTCAAGGGTCTTGTATAGAAATTCCTTCCCGTCTACACGATTTATAGCAATTTTGGACCTTGTCGTTCTGCGAAAAGTTCAGGGGGCACGGTTTCAGGCTTTCCTCGAACGCGTTCCTCGTTATCGCGATGTGCGGTGTAATTTTCGAATCACTGGATAGAGCGTCTCTGATCACTAGTGGAGCGAAGAGTGTCGGGATGTCGTATACCGAATGCTTCCGGCGATGTCTAGTCGCGGATGTCTCGAGCAAAGGCGACTGAGAGAGCTCTAGAAACTAGATTGTCACCTCACGGCGGAGCTGGACGAACCAATCCGTTTCCGGTTTACAACCTCGAGCTTGGAAAGCGAGGACTTTCACGACAAAGTCTCTCCGATTTCCGTCAATAAATCATATATTTCGAAAAAAATGAAGAAAAAAAAAAAAGAAATGAAAAACGCGTGCGTTTCTTCCATGTATGTACTTGATAACCGTGTAACGATGATAACGAAATAAAACAAGAGTCTGATTGAACAATATCGATTGTTCGCACGAAGGAACAAACAGCCTTCGCTCAGCTCCGACGACACTTTCCAGAGAAAAACTTTCCGAGCGAGCTTGATATTTTCCCTCTTGATATTTGCCGCCCGTTGCGAAAGGATGAGGCAAGAAAATTTTACGAGGTACTCTGAAAGTTTTTCTCTTCGGGAGGGATAGGGGGAGGGAACGATAGGGGTGCATCGCGAATGGCCGATCGGTAAATAAGGATGCGGCGTGTAAAAGGAGTCTTCTTCGCAGGGTCGCTGTCTACGACGAGAACTTTATCTATATATTTGCCACGATATTTAATATGTGAATGAATATATATATATTAGATATATCTATTGAACATAAGAGAGCGAGAGAAAGAGAGAGAGAGAGAGAGAGAGAGAGAGAGAGAGAATGCGAGCGAAAGAGAATATGTACGGTAATATCATAAAATTATTATTCTCTTTGTTACTTCTTTATACTTAAAACAATAAAAAAGCTACTGAATAAAAATATGCTGCATGCTGTTGTTATTTAAGACGGATGTAGACCGCCGGATGTTATTATTCTTTAGTGTATCTATCGGTGTGTTCAGCTGTAAAGCTATATATACGTGTACGAGTAGCGTTTTATCTTTTCGGTTTCCTCGAGTCATTATTGTCGAGTTATTTGTCGAGCAATCGTTTCTTGTCGTTCTTGAAAAAGAATTTAAAAAATTAGACTAAAGTGACTGCCGATTGAAAGCGCGAAATTGTATTTCTAATCTTAAAAAAAAAATTATCATGTTAATTAAAATCATATAATGATTGCATAATATATTTATACGGCGAAATATTCTTATCTATTAATTTCTGTTTATTATCGATGCGTAATCTTTTTGATAGCGATACATTTAACATTTAAAATTGGAAAAACGCTACAATATAAAATCGTTTCTTCGAAATGTTTTCTCTCACGTATTTTTAGCATAAATTTAAAAATATACTTGGAATATTTTAAAAAAAAAGTCATCTTTCTCGATATAACTCAATATTTGTTAATGTCCCGTATTTTTAAATTTAAATATGCAATCAAAAGTAACTCGAAATTATATCATAATAACGCAATTTTGAAAACCAGATATTATTTATTGTAACCGGTATTGCACGCTATTTGATCGAGATACTATACGTATTTTATAGAGAGATACTTGCATTTTTGAATTTCGATGACTCGATAAATTTATATATATTTGTTTATAAACGAACAATAGCGCACTACATAACACATGGGATGTTTCTCAGAGGCTTACATTTGATTTAAAATTTTATTATTGCCACCTAATTTCGTTACATAAATGAATATAACGAAGTGGATGTAATCGAGATACATAATAGTTAACCTGGTTTACATTCTCTAACGTAACATTCGTTCGACTCTTGTGATTATGCAATGTCTTCATGCGTAAAGTTCTAAGACGGTCAGGCTATCTCTTAAGAAACATAGATAAGAGGGAACACAAAAGAATAATGAAAAAAAAACTATATGTATATATATATATATATATATATATATATATATATATATATATATATATATATATCTTGTTTTTATCGCCTAAAGAAGTAAAAGAGGAAGAGTAATTAGGTATCAAGGAAACACGTTTTTCATCTCTTTCTTACTCTTGCGTATACCTCTAAAATTTAATTATATCAATATTTGCGCGTTGAAGGAATGTGTGAGAGAATACAGAGGGCGAAATTCAGCGAGTTCTATTTTTTACTTGGAATATAAAAAATAAAGAGAGAAAATGATGAAGAAGAATTATTGAACGAAAATGATCATTTAGTTAGAATGATTGTGCTACATGTACGTGCGTGTATGTATGCATGCAATATATGTATATGTGTATGTGTGTGTGTGTGTGTGTGTGTATGTGTATGTATATATGTATATGTATATATATATATATATATATATATATATATATATATATATATATATATATATATATATATATATATATATATTATAATAATTTATGATATATATAAATATATATATACACGTTCACACATAATAGTTGTACGTGCATGTGTATACTGGGAAATCTATTTTACGTCACGCTCCAAAAAAAATCCTCGTAAATTACAATGTAAACATGTATATTCGATTTTATATTCTAAAATAACATTAAGGGACGCATACTTTTTACGCCGTAGATGGGCAGATCTTTAGATTTTACGTAAAGTAAGTACGTGTAATATCTTCAACGTTAACGTCTATCGAGTCCCTTCGTTTTGATATAAGAAAAAAAAAAGAGAAGAAAAGGTCATATTTTCCACGAAAATTGACAGTTTATTTATTACTTTTCTCAGTAGCGTCTAGATAAAAAGTTTGTAATGAATTTGATGAATAAATTATCTAAAATAGATGAATAGATTGTCTACATTAAAAGGGTTATCGAAATAAAATTTTTTCAAATATATCCAAATATATAAAAAGAAATAATGTATATAAAATTGTTTTAAAGAGAGCAAAAGTATTGTTCGTGTATTAGAAATCTTCTCTCTGATATTAGTTTAATCAGGCATTTTGATAGATATTTAGAGTTCCAGGATTTTGAGTGTTTACTTTATATTAGCCTACATAATATGCAATAAAGTGATGATCACGGCTATCAGAGCCGAGCAAAACAATTTTAAAAAATCGATAGATCGATTGAGCGACACAAGCGTGTCCCTTGCATAAGATATTTATACCGTATTCGTGTTTGTGTCCACCTGTGTACCTATATCTATCTACCTATCAGTCTCACATTTGCATACCTGTGTTTTTGTGTCGTTACGAAATCAAAATGTAAATCAACCAGCCAGAGAGGTCGGCTGAAGGGAAACCAGGCCAGGAACTCCGGGAAATGTATCACGATACCTGCAAATAACCATATTTACATAAAAAAATATTGTAAAGTATATGATTTATAACATACTTAGTTTTTATTATAATTTATTACAGTATCGCTTCATTTATTATCTTAGGTGCGAATTGAAAAAAATGCTTTTCTTCTAAATATTTTATTAGAATTTGGAGCTCACACCTGGATATTATTGACTAGAAAAATGTCTCAAACTCTTTGAAAGAGAGCTGTATACACCCATATTGTCTCTTCACGCTTGGAGTTCTTGGACTGATCGAACATCGCGTGTCTCTGCGCTCTTTTACTCCTCAGGATATATCTTAGCCATATATGACGAAATTGTATTATATATATATGCGTCTCTCGATCGCAAAGCGACATAATATCAAGCGCATATACACACACACATGCAAGTACATAAGCACACTTTTACACGAGTAGGGAAGGAAAGAAGAGGAGAAATTAAAATAGATAGCCGTGGCTCTCTCTCTAAGCGCGGCTAGATACTTTTTTCACGAATTTTAGTAATAGTTGTACGTAGCGTATGTAAGAAGTAAATTTTTAAGGAAGGATAAAGAGAAATAAACAAAATAAATATATAAATAAATCGCATATATTGTTATACTATTGTAAGTAACTATGGAGACCTAGATGTTTAGCTGAATTTTTCTAGGAGTGATTTTCGCATACTTGTCTAAAATATAATCTTATTGTTAGCGAAGAGAAGAGGGAAGAAACGTGGTATTTTTTAGTTTCTTAGAACAAGTGTCTCTCTCTCTAGATAACGTGACAAAACTCGCAACGTGCGCAAAATTACTCCGATAAAAAGTCAATCGATATCATGTACATTTTACGAAATGTTTGTAGGAAATACGAAGAAAAAGATGGGATGAATAAAATGAAATTTAGAAATTTGTCGCGTGAAGAAACAAGAACAAATTGACACGTGCAAAGTTTCAATTTCGGAAGATGCTAAAGTGCCAAAGAATGCAACAGCGACTTAAAAAGAATTTTTTTAAACATCATCAGAAGCGTAGAGATTATTCTTCGTTTTTTCTAATATTTTTAGCATTTAGATTTGATTTATCTACGTGTATGTGTGTTTGTGCGATTTTTTAATTACATTTATATATTCCGATATATAATTAACCACGAACTCCCAAGATTTAATCTCGTAAAAGAGAGTCGATTGAAAAGTTCACGGTGTGGAATTTTCCGGAAATAATGTCTGAATGGAACCGGATGTCACATAAATTTATCCACTGATTTTCTTATCGATACTTTCGTTTAGTACGACGTGTATTATGAAACATTGTTATCGTAATATCGATACGATTACAACCTTGATATATATCACTAAAGTTGATGTATTTTTACGTTTGCAACTGTAAATATATAGTCGTATTGATTGCTACCGCAGCTGATAAACGCTTCGTGATTATTTTTGTGCGATTTTTTATCGACAAACTATTAGAAGATAAAAAGAGAGCGTTTTCATGAGAAGATTGCTCTGACAAATACATGCGCAAATACTTTTGACGTTAATCATCTGCGAGTGCAACAACATCACTCGAATAGATGATCTCTCTTGAAAGAAGCTTATTGCGCTCGTGATGAAAACGAAGGGATGTTAAAATTAGTATCACGATTACTTATTGCCGAAGAGACGAGATGATCGATGGGAAAAAAGTTTGAAACTTGACTGGTATATTTATTTAAATAAATCGTACAATATATATAATATTGTTATAAATTGTAAATATTATAACAGATGATTTGCTTGTTGTTTAGCTAGAAAATTGTTTAGGATTTTAAATTCGCTTTCTTAAAACGGAGATTCTTACAGCGTTTTCTCGTTTTGAAATTTCTTGGCACTTGTTGCGATTAATTGAGTCTCTAAGAATATCGGGAATTCGTTTTACGTATCGATTATATTTGCAAGGAGATTTGCATTCGCTTTCGAACGCATCTGTTGCAGCAAACTCAATAATTTTAATTTAGAGGGAGAAGAAGAATCTCATTCGTTCGTCAGTTGCATGCGGAATTAGAAGATTATCAGTATTACTAACAATTAAATATTATGCGCGAATAGCGGGAATACCTTACGTAAATAAGTTTATAAGCGACTTGCGACACATGTAGCATCGAGTAGACGCGATTATTATCCGCGTGCATTATGCGGTTACATAAATCGCGAAACTATTTCGTTTCTCGCTTGCATAATTATAGCGTCACAATTTATTATTATGGAAATGACAGTTAGGTGGGTATGTGTGCACGAATTGAGTCGAGAGATTGATCGAATTTTTAAGTTACAACCAGTTTCCGCCTCGCTTCGTCTTACATAGCTAATTATCGCCGCGAGGGAGAAACGGTATAATTTTCCGCCCCGTCATTATACACTCGCTCCAGACAGAATTCCGAGATTCTTCTGCGTCCGATCAGACTCACCCTTCAATTCTCGCTCATCGATTTATCGAATTAGCCGATCCGTTTTCCAGATGTGTACTTCACGTCGAATTGATTCGAGCCTCCGACGAGCGATCCTCGTAATACCACGTATATTCAAATTACGAATGATAAATCTCGAAAGAAGCGAATGAATCGAAGGGGAGAGATATATTTGCGCGAGAGAAATCGATCTCGATTTTTCGATCGAGCCCGCACTTGTCCTTCGTCCGGGATCCCGACTCGCCCGCAGGACACGCGCGGGTGTCGCAAGCGTTTCACGTTTAATCAGCATTTACCTTGTCACAGTATCGGATGGCAAAAACGAAGAGAGAGAGAGAGAGAGAGAGAGAAAAAGAGAGTGAGGGAGAAAGAGAGAAACGGCGAACGATCGTATTAGCGGCCCGAGGGACCGACGAGTTTCTACGTTCTCCAATGCGAGAAGACTCGCAAGTATGGCGAGGTCGGACCCCGCGGCTCTTTTTCCTGTCACGGGCACAATGGCGTCGAATCCGTGGGACCGAATCGAGTAACTTTTTCTTTTTTACACGTAATCGATCCACTGTCTCGACTTGTGTTGTGGTGTAAAAATCGTTTTTGCAATTTAAATTACAAAAAAAGAGACAGAGAGAGAGAGAGAGAGAGAGAGAGAGAGAGAGAGAGAGAGAGAGAGAGAGAGAGAGAGAGAGAGAGGGAAGGAGGGAGAGAGGAAAAGAGAGAGATAAAAAATATAAAATACGTATTATATAATTTATAATAGAAAATATTTCGAAATTACGAGATTATGTCATACGACACGCACACTGTGAATTTTCAAGCAAGAGAGATGCGTATGTTATTGCGAATGAAAAAGAAAAGTCGTGACTAATATTTAATTATCCCGGGCGAGTTGCGATCGTTTCTCATTCGATAATACGATCAATCACGTATTCGCGTCGCAACACCTATTTAATTACGATCCCGTCTGAATAGCGCAAATTAAGCGTGAACAGATTAATAAAAGACCTACACTTACCAGCTAATATCGTACCTTTAAAGTGACTATTGTTGATTCGATATCGATGTCGTATCTACTTACGTCTAAATTACGATCTCTTTAGAATTAATGAATGTGACGTAATAATGTTCGATAGCCCGTTTTACTAGCGTATAATAGCGCTATATGATTAATAGCGACAAAAAAATACTACGCTTGAGTAAATCGTCGTGTCGGCTGCTTTCTCGTTTACGATGAAGATTGACCAGAAGGCTCTTGGATCAGAAATTCTAATTAATTAATGACAAATTATTATGAATAAATAAATACATACATAAAAAATTTGGAACCGGATATATCTTTAAATTTTATTCAAAGCCCAAGAGAGATTCTCCACTTTATTCTCAAAGTGAAGTGTTTACCGGAGTATGGGTTGAAGGGTGATGCACGTAGGGCTAAAGCCAAGTG
This sequence comes from Anoplolepis gracilipes, assembly GCF_047496725.1. Taxonomy (NCBI): domain Eukaryota; kingdom Metazoa; phylum Arthropoda; class Insecta; order Hymenoptera; family Formicidae; genus Anoplolepis; species Anoplolepis gracilipes. Next base: position 13,269,082 of record NC_132975.1, read on the forward strand.
TAACGTCGATCAATTAATTAAGCAGTGACATACGACGCATTACTCAAGAGCGCCTGATTAATCGGGTCTCGAACAGCGCAGCTACATCTTGTACATGATCTTAAGGGTTAAAGTACACTTACGCCGTAGTGTAACGATTAAAGTTAGGCGGCGAAGTTGATTCTTCGTGATAATCGACCGTCTAAATATAATCGTGAGTTTGCGTAGAAAAAAAAAATAGCCGTCAATGTCGAGGTCGGGGTCGATTGTATCGGGGAGGGAAAGTTCGCGATAAATTATCGAGAGCCACGATAATAATTTTTTTATTTATTTTATGATGCATAAAACTTAATAATAATAATTAATTTATTATTATTATGATTAATATAGAATTATTTTATTATTCTTAAAATGAAATGATGATTATTCGATATTATATCACGTATCTTTTTATATAATTTTTTAAATTCATTTTTTTTATGATATGAAATAATAATTATTATTATCATTAATATGGAATAATAAAATATCACGTATTTTGCAAGTGTTTAACTTGTTACATGTGAATTTATCGAATTTCGAAAAGACTAGTTTGAGTAGAGTTAATTTTCCGCAGTAAAAGGAAGAAGCCATTCTAATTCGTTGCACGACATTTCTCTCGCGTAATATATCGCGAATCAACCTCGACACGATCAGCTGCCAATGACGCAATGACGCTTTGTATGCGCAAACCGCGTTCTCTCCAGGACCTTTTTCTTAAAGCAAGGGTATATCGGCGTAAAAATACATACACCGTTACAGAAAAAAAAAGCTGAAGAAATTCATAATCGAGAAAAAAAATAAATCATCCATAATCATCACGTTTTCCTGCCTCTCTGGTGTATAAATAATATATATTATATATATATATATATATATATATATATATATATATATATGTCTCTCATTCCTCTCTTAGATGTACTTTTCTCGTACAAACGAATATGTACTCGTTATGCTTCGACTGACGATCGAAGAAAAGGCAAGTGCAAACGTTCCCATTAGGATAAATGACATCTGTCAAACTATTTTTTCATTCACAGAATGCTATTGATTACACCTAACTGGCTTTTTACAGAGACAGACAAGACAGACAAGCATAGCTATAGGTATATGTCACCGGAGGGCGACCGGAAGTAGGCCGGAAACTATCAAAGTGTAAAGGGAACGCGGTCGCGCGTTTAGAAAGCCGACTCTTCGACGAGTGAACGAGTGGCGAGCTAGTTAAAAAGTCGATCGATAGACCCGCCTCTGACCCAACTCCCGTAAGTTGAATAATTAATCCACGATAGAGGTCCCTTCCCCGCGGCAGCATTCTAAGAACGCTAGAACGTACGGTGATGACGTTGTTTGCGACAACCACGATAGAGACACGCTATATTTCAAAAAGATGGATGTAGATGAAAATTAATGAGACTAATTTTTCGTTCTTGAATTATTTTCTTAACTTCCCGTTACGTCACTGCTGTAAAAGAAGAATTGCCACTTTGAATGAATTGCTTGAAACAAGATATATTTGTAATTACAAGCAATTTTTTTAGAAAAAAATCCCGATAAGTTTGGTGACAAAACAGAGAATTTTTAAAGATATTTTAAAATTTGTATACGTGTGTTGTTTACATAAATTTATATTTACGAGTTTTTTCAAAAATAGTCATAAATAATATACAAGTTATTTTATGTTGTAATTTGTTTCAAGTAATATATTTTAATGCAAAAACTTATTTTTTTCTATGATATAAAAATAATATGTTAATGCTCACAACTCTCGAAAAAACAGAGCTACTGCGCTGTAGAATCTTTCGCATTCGTTTTGCTGCAATAGCTAAAAATATCGGGCAAGTCGTGTCGCCAAAGATATCGGAATCGTGCTATTTTTTACAATTTTTATGAGTATATTTCCAAGGCGTGAAATATAACATGGAGAACGTTTCTTTTTTTCAACTTCTCTTGTTACTATTGTCTTCTCTTTATCTCGTCGCAACTGAAAAATCCATTTGGGAACGTTTCGCTTGCTCATATCTCTCCAGCCAAATATAATTCATTTAAGAAATAGGACTCACACTTCTCCATATTTTCATCCGAGCCTGATAACAAGCACAACGACATACCTCTTCTCTTTACTACTCGTAAAGCTCTTTGTACTCTAACGTATTCTCGCGGGAAAGTTGAAAGGGAGAAAGTGAAATTTTTAGCATCGTAATATCGAGAATAAAGTGTATTCTTTCGACTTTTTCATCTGTTCTTTTCACCGTCATCGACGTGTAACTGTGATGACGAGCTCAAATCAGATCGAGTCATTTCAGATGTTTTGTGTTATTCTCGCATACAAGTAAACGCTGGAAAAAATTTACTAGAAAATCAAAAAAAAATATTATATATAATAACAAATTAAAAATATAGATTGTGCAAAGATATCAGACAAATTAGCGTTTAATGAATCAGGTGAATTTATAATGCTTTGCAAATTTTGCAAAATGTATTCCCAATTTATATTTATTCTTAGTACATTGAGTTATATGTAATTCCAATCGTGTTGGCATCGTTGCTCGCAATTTAGTAAAGTTTTTCACACAATTTCCCCATTAAAGAGTTAAACGTGCAATTTACCGTTCAATTTATCTCGAAAGGATACACCCACCGATTACGAGACAAAATAATGATACGACTGGAATCGAGAGACTCGCATATCAAATCGCAATGGGTATATAATATATGGCGATAGGAAAAAAGAAAGAGAGAGAGAGAGAGAGAGAGAGAGAGAGAGGAAGAGAGAAATGACGAGAGAAAGAGCTATTTGGCCTAATCTGTGTTTCCATCAATGTATTATGTATAACTAATGTTTACCCGTGTCACGATACACGATACTAAGGTATAATATAAATCCCCTCCCCACCCCCCCAAAGAGGAGGAGAAGGGGAGGGAGAAATGTTTATACAAATCTACATCTCTATACCAGATCTATACATGCGACGCGTAACAGCGTTCTACATCTGACATCGCGCACACCCTCGTCGGCACGCACTTTCACACAATGCAATACACACACACACACACACACACACACACACACACACACACACACACACACACATTGTAACAAAGACGAGAGATCCAGAGTGTCCGCGATTCGAGGAGCGTGAGCGCGACGTTTGTGTATCTCTTTTCGCTATCCTCTATCGAAAATGGAAAAGAAAAAAAAAAAATAAACATCTTTTCCTAACAAAACGCATTGTTACGAGATTAAACTATGCGCGCGTGTTATCACGCGACATTACTGTCATTGTTATGATTACATGTCGGCGTTTACCGTAAGCACGATTATTGATATAAATTATTATCTTTGAATTTCTAGCGAGTTGACACACACACTCTAATTGTGTGAGACGCGACGCGGGACCGTTCACAACGGTTCACTTTATATTTCTACACACATTAATATATACATACTTATATATAATAAAATAATATATAATTAATATATATATATAATAAAAATATATATAATTATATAAATAATTATATATAAATTATATAATATACATATACTTAGTGAGAGACGGAAGTTTTCCATCCCGTTGATAAAAAAAGATATATAGCAAAAGAGTAAACACACACAAATAATATATATAAATAAAAAAAAATATATATATATATATATATATTGATAAACTGGAAAATATATGGAAAAAAAATAAAAAGTACGACGCATATATAAATATAAATATATATCTATATACATGTGTATAATAGTCTATAATTTTTCATATTGTTGTACGGATTTTTAAGTTTATATTAAAATGTTTTGTGCATTCATAAAAAAAAGAAAGTATCAAATATTCGCGTGTCTTTATTCTTGTACTTACCTCTATCCTGCCCTGTTTATATCCCCGTGACATCCGCGAGCCTTTGAATTTATCGCCGTCGAACGTACCGTTATGCAACATTACTGTGTCTTGGACGTGTCGCTCATAAATAATGAGACTCGAAACAAGTCTGAAAAATACACACAAAAAAAATAAGGCTCTAATAAAACAATTCAGAAACAGGTAAAGTAACAGACAAATGAGGCGCCAGGCGTAAAAAAAAAACAAGCATGATCTTAACAAAAAAAAATATATATATATATCTCGCATACTGGCATGAATAAATTACGTTCTTTTTCATCCGAATACAAAAGATATTCTGCCGAAACATTTCCGTAATAACGAGGTACATATGAGATCGTTTGCGAGAACTGTCACGCTTCCTGACGTTGGCTCTAAAAACAAGAGTCTTGGAATATCGCGATCCACATTAACTGTTGACGGTCCTGAATATCTATTTATATACAACATCGTTATCATTGTGAATATTCCCGTGGTACGACGACTTACTTTCGATCTTCTTGGCTCTTCGCATCCGTTTGCAATTCTTTCTACATGGTGAGTCTTCTCTTTTTTATTATCTCTCCTTTATTTTCAACTTGACTTTCCCAGCATTGTGCGCACAAATATCTCACTGTGACGTTTAATAATTGAAGAGTACGTAATTTTAAAAATCGTTCTCTCTTGTGTATCTTCTTTAAATAGTTGGAACAGATGAGAAACCATCGCGCTTGATGACATTGTCAAAATTGCTCATATATTCTTTTATTTATAATTCTATTGTACATATGTATTTTTAACGTATGTAATCGTATAATTTTGTTCTATCTTTTGTACCTTTTTTTTTTTTAATTTATGTGACATTTTTTATCATTTTTTAATCAATTTGACAATGGTCTGAAAAGGGACCGAGACGTTCTGGATTGTTAAATATCTTTTTGACAATTGTTTGCACTCTGTTTTCTATATCTGACTCGCAATCTTATCCATTATTTGACTGAAAAATATATACGTACAACTATGTAAAACTATTATACAGACAGTCCCATTTCTTTTCATTCTATACGATCGATAGACAAAAAGACCTACGTTGTTTAAAAATAACAATACGTTATAGTTCTTTTATTGAATCGCTCGTAAATGATTAAATACAACAAAACTTATACGGTTAAAATAATGCCAGGTTACTGTAACACTTCGTATATACGCGATTCTTTAAAAGTTCGGCTGTAGTGGCGATAAGATGAGTTCAAGTTAATGGGACGCACAAACATTTAATTTTTGCAATTTATATGCATATGTGTATTTCATACACATATTCTATATTGATAACTCTACATACATATGCCTAAAAATAAGTATATATATACGTGAATAAAAATAATTTTTTGCTATAAATTTTGATTGCGAAATTGATATAAATTTTGATTATAGGAGTATATTATACATTGTTGGTGTCTTAATCGAAATATAGAGTAATTTATAATACAATATTTATTTAACGTTTGTATATATTTTGTTTCCTGAAAATTTCAAACATTTTCTCTTATCGCAGCCTCCTTCGATTTCAAAGAAACTATTTCAGTTACAATTATCAATTTCTTCGCTTATACGATCTACAATGTGTTCGATATATATATGTATGTATAAAATTCAATTTAGATACAATACAAAGATTGCATACGTTTTCAAGTCATATAATTTCTATTCTATCGTTTTGTTATATTTATATATATTATTATATATAATTTTCGTATATTTATATATATATATATATATATATATATATATATATATATATACATATAAAAGATAGAATTAATTTATATGATCTAATTTGATTATCGAGAATACAATACGAAATCTCATTTCCAGCTGTCAATTTTAACAATTAGTCTAAGAAATTCGATAACAAAGATTAGTAATTCTGTTCTTATTTTTCTTATTGCTATAATTTTCACACATCGCAGATGCAAGCGATTCAAATAAACCAATATATATGAAAGATCATTAATGTGATTAAAAATAAAGAGAAAAAGGAACGATTGAAAGGAACTGTAATTAATCTGTAATTAATCAAAAATTGAATGACAAAACAACGGGACAAACTTAATAAATACCGTAACGTAAGCAAGATATTCATGATATTTATTTGCATTCTATATATAATTGTTATAATCTATATTGTAGATAAAGTAATTTATGCAATTGTGTAGTACACCTCTAAGGCGATTATCTGTCGTTATTACTGCAACCAGGCTGCGCGAAACATCTTGAGAAGCGTAATAAATAAATCGATAAAAAAAAATAATTCGCAGAAAAGGGCAGGGAAAGGGAAGATTAAAATTATTTTCTTTTTGATAAAATACAAAAACATGGAAGTCGTAAATTTGTAATACAGTTCTACACGAAGAAGTCCATGTATCCTACTTTGTGACAAAAGACTGACATATTGAACATATACCTGGCTGCAGCAATCAACTTATAGCTACGATACACTGAGAGGTTGCACACGCTTTTTTATCGAGTCATGTAATATCTACTCTACCGCCTCGATATTTACACGTCTCATTGGTCACAAGAATTATTGTATCAAATAGATAACAAATCGTATGCGTGTAAACCGTTCGCATTTATGGAAGTAATTGTCACGCGTGAAAAACGAAAGCTTCTGTTTCATAAACCGACACAATCCGTAGAGAGAATGTATTTGTGTACTTTGTTAATACTTGTTATATCATCTCGCGAACGTCGGAATTATGAATGTTTAACAGCGTTTGCGAACAATTGGTTTACGCGTTAATAATAAAAAGATTTATCGCGAGTTTATTATGACGTTTACTATGTCGTGAAATATATCCCTTTTACGTAAAAACAATTGATTGAGGCTGTATCAGGAACATGTCGCACAAGAGCGTTTTACAGAAAGAATTGTAATGTGATCCGAAGAACAAAGAAATGTGTCAATTTTTTCGTGATCACGCGATATGGAGAATTCTTTCCATCTGACACCAATCCAAGTTTTCAGCTGCTATAAGCGTTCAATCGGTGTTCTCGTGGAACTTGATGTAATGTATCTTTAGAGCTCGGTTGTTGGGATACTTAACGTTGCATCGCGGGCACGTAGCCCCGATCGCACCTTTTACCGCGTAACCGCTCAGATTGACTTCCCTGTGAAACGTCCTGCTGTCAGCCTGATACACCGCATTGTGTACATTGGTGATGTGATTAATAATCGCTTGCTTGTTGAAGACGTGGCACTGCTTGCAAAGCTTGCAGCTGAACATGACGTTATTGTGGGTGGTCGGCGACTCGGGTTCCTTTGTCGGTCGTTCGGAGACCGCGTCGCCGATCGACGGCCGATGGCTGAGCGATTGCGCGCCTTTCTTGTGCTTAATCGTGAAATGCTGTCGTAGATTCGATAGGCCTGGGAACTCCTTGAAGCAGATGTTGCACAAGAACTTGCCGTCCTGAGTCGACATTGGTATGCACTCAGGTATGGGGTCCTTTCTCGCTCGATGCTTGTGCGCGGTCTGCTTGTGTTTGTATAGCACGCTCATATTCGGGAACATCTTCTTGCACAAATGGCACATAACTGGCTTTCTCCTCTCGCCGGCAAAATCCATCGCAAAAGGCGATAGCTTATGCGGCGAATTGTCGTCGTCGACCTCGAGCTTCATACGCTTCGTTCTTGGTTCATCCTCGTACGACAATCTACGATTGTTATTGTACAATTGTTGTTGCGTCCGTTGTGGGTGTTGTAGTTCGCTGTGGAAGTTGAGCTTGTGCCGTTGCAACGACTGGCTGCTGGAAAAGACCTTCCGACAAAAGTTACAAAGAAATTGGCTGGCCATCGGTTTCCTGGCCAAAGATTGGAACTTGATCGATGCCACGACGGTGGCCTTGTGTAGCTTTTTATGTTTCCATAGAACTTTCTTCGAGCTATAAGACTTGCCACACACGTCGCAAGAGTACGTCTTTTTCATGTCGCTGAGAATCGGGTTGGCCTTGTGCCACCGCATGTGTGACGCCAAGGTCTCCCGATCGGGGAAGACGTTCGTGCAGAGTTCGCACTGGAGCTCGTCGTTAGAGAATTTCTTTTCCGGCTTATTGCGAGCGCAATGAACGTCCCATAAATGGTTCCTCAGCTCCCTGACGTCATTGAATTTGTCATTGCATACTTGACACTGGAAATTTCCTTCCGACGACGTTGTCGGTTGGAGCGGCAGATTGGGGAATGACTTTCGTGCTCTCGCCGGCCGTTCCGAATTCTCGGCCGAATCAACGCCAGCTGACTCTGTCTGTAACTCGTCCTCGGGCGTCTTTTGATTGCCCAGTATGAATCGTGTGCTTAAACGAGAGTTGGCGCGATTATGCCAACCCTTGTGTATTTTCAAGGACGCCTCTTCGACGAAAACCTTGCCACAAATGTCGCATGCATAACCATTTTGCGATTTTTCAAGATGGGCGGTGCGAAAATGGTAGGTAAAGTTTGTTTGGAAGACGAAACTCTTGGGACACTGGGGACACTGCAACATGGTCTTCGAATTGTGTTTGAGCTGCTTGTGATGGTCGTACAGCTCCTTACGCGTAAACATCCGCGAGCATTCGATACAATCGTAAATCTTGACATTCCGATGCGCGATCTTGGTGTGTCGGCGTAGATTGGCAAAATTTGACATCACTTTACCGCACTCGCAGCACTCGTGAATCTGCGTACCGGGATCCGAGGTGGCACTGGCGTTCATCGAGTCCTTCTCGTTGATCCTCATATCCTCATCCAAGCTACCGTACTCTACGCAGGAAATATTGGCGTTTCGTTCATTCGGATCTTCGATACCGTGATCCTTCATATGTATCTCCAACGCGCCCGGACTACTGAACATGCTGCGACAAATGGCACACGAGTATATCTTCACTTTGAGATGGAGATTCCGATGTTCCATTAACTCAGACCTCGTGGAAAATTCCTGAGTGCAGAGCGCGCAACTATATTTGTGACCACCGATTCTTGACTTGGGCGATTTGGCGTTTCGTTCCTGTACCGCGTTCTGTGATGTATCCTCCTGTGTCTGACTATTGCCGCCATACGTCGCCGCGCGATGGTTCTCGTGATGAGTCAAGTAATCGCTAGGTGATCGGTATTTCGAATTGCACACGGCACAAGTAAATTCCTTCTTCTTATGATCAACCGTAATGTGAGTATGAAACTTCTTGAACACGAGGAATGTCATAAAACAGTGTACGCACTTGTACGACGTTCTATTCTCCGGCTGCTGCTGCATACAGACTTCGCGATGCTTAAACATATTGGGTCGGTATCTGTAAATCATGCCGCACAGATCACAGGCATGATTGTACGCTGGATCGCCGTTCTTGTAAGGTCCGTTGGACCGCGCCACGTTCTTCTGCGCTTTATCGGAATTGCTTTTCGCAGATGGCAACGGCGCCATCGGTTTCAGCTTGGGTGGCGCGCGCGCAGGCGCTATCATCTCCTCGTACTGCTTGTCAGAATGTTTCGACAAGTGACTTAACAACTCCTTCCTGTCGCGCATCGAGCGTAGGCACATGTTGCATGTAAAATACCGCTCGTTACCGTGCTTGGGTATTACTAGAGCAATCTTCATGGCGCATTCAAAAGATGCACCGCAATGTAATTGATACATGGACCGATCGGGGAATTCGGTCAAGCAAGCGATGCACGTGTATGGTCTTAAATCTGGTAGATGTTGGCGTATGTGTGACAACGTGCTACGCCGATCATTGAACGTCTGTTCACAGGAATAGCAGGAGAATGTTTTCAATTGGCTAATAATGTTTTGTTGAACCTGCGTAAGCGGCGAATCTTTCTCCATACTGACCAACTCATCTTCTAAATCTTCTATCATCTCTTCGTCATCGTCATTCTGCGATATCGACTCCAAGTTGTCGATGCCGCCGTTCTCCTTGCTGTGGAATCTCTTCATGTGCTTCATGTACGTGTATTTGGAATGCAGAAATATCTGACAATGTGCGCACTTCTTTTTAAAGACGCGCGTTCCTCTGAAATGCGTATGAGGACCGCGCCGCAATTTCTTCTTAGGTGGCGCGCTAGCTGCGTTAGATTTTTGCGTAGAATCGGCTTCCATAACCGTATCTTCCTTCGCGCCAACTGCCATGGGATTCAATAATAGTTCACTGCCGTTCGCGGATTCTACTTCAACAGTGCAATCGGTATCATCGTCGTCCTGTGGCTCAGTTTTAACGCGTACAACTGTAGAATCCTGTTGATCCGTTTGACCTTGTTCTTTATCAGGTTGCATCTGCGTGACAGATGGAACTGTTTCAGAGTCATTTTCTTTATGTGCGTCATTCGCATCGCTTTCATCTACTACTTCTTGCACTTCTTTATCATCAGTCTCCTCGTTTTCCACTGTTTGAGTCGATGGATCCTACAAAATAGATAATATTAAAAATATTATTTATATTATTTATATAGTATTTTGATTAGAAGTTTTGCCATCTTATTTCATACAAAAAAATTGTACTTACTGTTTGTTCCAAATTATTAGTAGTCTTTGATATAATTTCTATATTGTCCTCGTAATCAATATCCATTGGTTCATCCTTGATTGTTATAACCTACAAATATGAAGAACATGAGTATCAAGACAAATAATTTAAAGGATCGCTATAGTGTACAATGTATTTTGAAATACAATATATTCGCTTACTGTAGGGTTTGGGTGTGACTGATTTGTCAGCCATTCTTGTAGTTTGTCTTGCGAACGCAGACACGACTCCTTGTAAGCATGCCACTGGTTAACATTCTTTACACAATTTGCACATATCAGTGTAGACAGCTTATCAGTAGTTGAAATCTAAAGAAAGAATTTGACATATTAAAATTTCAACAATTTCCAGAATTTTGAACAAATGCAAATCAAACTAGCTAGGAAATCAAGCAATCTTTGTTTTTCCAAATTTCACATTTTGCTTTTTTTTCTTGGAAATGTATATATCCGTTTCACTTAAAACATGTGTCAGAAAATATAATCAAGAGGAAATTTAGGATTTTAAGTAAATTATGTTACATTTTTTACCCTTTTAAGAGAAATATTTGTAATTAATCTTAACTTAAATTTTTTGTAACATTATTCATCAACATCCACATATGACAATGATATTGCTTTAACATTAGAGTACTTGTTACAAAAAATTAATTCTTATTAATTTGTACTGTTTATATATTGTTATTTCTCTCTTTGGAATATATAAGTATCCGACTGCTACTCTCAAGTCAAAAGGCTGATAAAAAGACATTGTATGCCTAGAGGATCTAAAATGACTCACTCACTTAGGCATTTACCTAAAATGAAATAATCGTGCACTGATGATGGAGAAAAGAAAGGAAAGAATGAAGAAAGAGAAAGAGAGAGAGAGAGAGAGAATATGATCGCTAGAGGAAAGATCCGATCACATGACACAAGCATTTCTTGATTAGGTATCTCGATTATCTGCTTTCTACGAGTGTAACCTCAAAGCTGACGATGGGCGACGCACCCTCGGTCAAAGATACCCGGCCACGAAGTCGACGATTCTCTCTTCGTGAGAGCCCCGCGAGTCGAGAGTCGAGACTCGCACGAGGAGAAGACGATAATTTTCGACAGCGCGTACCTGGATCGACAAGCAAGCCTGGATCTTGGCGGCCAACGGCACGTTAGACGGGTTCTTCTCCTCCTCCTCCTCACGTTTCTGGGCGAACACGGAGGACTTCGGCTCGTCTACGGACAGGCACAGCCGGCAGACATTCTCCACGTTCCCGATCTCCACCACGTCCTCGTCCTCCATCGTGAACCGGTCGGTAGCTCGCTCGCTCGCTGAACTCGCCTGGAAAACGCTACGCTCGAGGCGGGAACACGAGACGCTCTATGTGATGTGACGCACTTCCCTTCTATGCGAGACCCAGGTTAGGAGACGCGGCGTTTTGTTTGCCGCTCGAAGATAGGACACACTTCTGGAACTGCCTGGAACCGGCGGTGGTGGGGGAAGGGATGCGGGCGGAAGGGGGGGAAGGACGGCAGCCTGTTCCGCGTGTCCATGCATCTCAGCTTGCTGACGTTGCGCCTAGATGGCGCGGACGTTTCAATTTCTACGCTTCGAGGAGTTTGAGAAGACGAGTGGTTCAATGACGGCGCGAATCATCGGATCATCGCTTGTTTCGTCGAGTGTTGCAAAGTACGTACGTTTTTTCTTTTTTTTTTTTTTTTTTTTGCTACGTATTTCGTTTATTTCTCCTCCGAATGTATAATCCACGCGCGATCGATTGAAAGAAGAACGCGAAAGGTGAATTAAAATTAGTTATTTTGATTAATTTACAAAATGCTATGAAGTTTGTCGGAGGACAAACGTTGTTTCTCAGATCTCATACTTTTGCTTTATTTTAAAACTATACCCTGAAAGAGAACAATTTTCAGAAAATATTTCTGTAAGTTTTTATTTTGAACTGTCAACTATATATGTAGCTGTAATTAAAAAACAAAATTTATATCTGTTTTATACACCCGTCAGAATCAGGAGTGCCTTAACACAGGAATTTAAACACATGGCATATACGCAAAATATATATATATATATATATTTTCTGACAACTACAAAAATTTATGTATTAAAGCATTTCTGACGCCGAATATTGTACATTTTCCTCTGCTGAATATAGTCCATATAAATGAGTCGTGTAATGAATAATAATGAATAATAAAATGAAAAATAGCGAAAACATCTTTATCAAAATTAATATAAATTAATTTTTACATTAACATTCATTTACGAGAAAGCTTTTTTGATTTTCTTATCTGAATATTTCAAGAAAATACATAAGAAAAAATGAAAAAGGAAATTACAATGCTCTTATATATTTTACAATATTTTTCATTCTATTAAAAAACAAAATAAAAAAAAAACAACTTTTCTATATTGGTTTTTAGATTGGAAAGAGTTTGGTATTTTTTAACCTGAAACGAGATGTTTTTATTTAGCATTGCAAAAAACAAAAAATAAATAAACTATTCCGTCGATTTTATTTTTATGTCAGGGTATAGCGAAAAAAAGTCGCTCACGAGGAGAATTATGGGATTTCAATCGGGATGAGAATATTATAGAGAAATGTATCTCTGGTCGGCTTTTTTTATTTTCATACATGCCTTCTGTGTGATATATATTTGATACATAAAATTGTCATTTGTACACTGCAGGTAAGACAGATTGCACATCGTATACAACAGGATGTAACATATGCGATATATTCTTCCAATCTTTTACACACAAAAAAAAAACCGACTCTAAATTCTTTCTCTAGTCTCAATTTGCTATAAAATTAACATTTGCGCGCGCGCGTCTCCGGATTAGATTTCCGTTAATTCTATTACAAGATAAGAAGAAATTGAGAGCGATTGTAATGGGTCCCCCTCGCAGTAACGTTGATAAAGCTTTATTAAACAGTGTTAAAGGCTTATTGACTCTTGTTGATAGATTCCCAACTTTGCTTAGAATTCTGATTCGATAACGGTCGATAGATTTCATTAATTCTTCGATTACATAGAGAGATAAAATCACTGGCCGATCAGCCAACTGTTATATCCCTTCGATAAATATATCTCAATTGTCGTTTATACAAAACGCGCCTATTAACGATCATGAAACACACATATCACGATACACTTTGGCTACAAGAACGAGAAAAAGAAAAGGAAGAAGCATCGTGCGGATATTCGAGAAGAAATCTCAAGTATATTCACACGTTGGCTTGCTAGATGGCAGCTACGAATCGTTTCTCGACGTTTTCCTCTTCTACGAGAGACATAAAGGTTTATGCACACTATATGTACGTCATCCAAGTAAGAAAAATTGTTCCTATTTTCTATCTCAATATTGTATCTAATATCTATATTATATTTCAGTAGGTACTTTAAGCAATCAAATTAGCATCTTTTTAAACTATTTAATTTATAATTTACAAGAGAGAAGCTTTTGACAAAACTATAAATAAAATAATTTAAAAAAAGATGATCTCGTGACTGCTATCAAGTAAATGTTAATTGAAAATTGAAATCGAAAATAAGAGAAAGATGGTGACTTCTATTTTCTTTACCATTTTCTCAGCATCAATCTTCCTTACTTTTGGTCCAAGATTCTTTTAATTATTTTTCAATTATTCTTATTATTTTTCGTGTATATGCAAACAGAGATTGTACAAAAGAAAAAACATATGGACATATTTTATATACCATTGTACATATTTCTATTGGGTTATATATGAATTTTTTCTCGAACAGTGTTTGTACGAATAGAAATTGACGAATAGAATTTTAAATTCTATTTTGAAAATTTTAATATTTTAATATTCTATTTTAATATTAAAAGCAATAAACGTAATCTCCCTCTGATTAGAATCAAAACTAGGTAATAAAATCGATGACGATGTGACGTTCGCATTTCATATAGTGTGCATAGACCCTAACTTCTCTCTCTATCTTCCAACACTATTATATCACAACTATGTTACCTAGAGAGTATGCCGAGAGACTGAGCTTGCATTGATATTTTTGTTCACTTACGCAGGCACCGCGAGACAGATGCAACCGCACGTTGAATGAACGTGTGCGCTATATAACTTGTAACAAGCACATTGTATGCAAATCGAAGATTACACTCCTTTATGCAAACAGCGCAACGAATGATTATAGAGTCAGGGCGTGCGACAAGTATAAGCTGTAATTTACGCTTACGATTGCTTTTAATAATCGCGCGTCGCTGAGCGTTTAACATTAATATACAGTTATTCGCGACGTTGATCGAGTGTTTTAAAATTTCATTAAAGTTTTTTACATACAATAAAGTATATAAGAAGGATAGAAAAAGGAGTGAGCGTGTAACAGGATATTTTTATAGCTCGTATATCTTATCAGGAAAAAATAGACACATGTATGCTACACACACACACACACACACGCACACATATATATATATACACGCACACATAAAATAATGAATATCTGTAAAATAATGCATTAAATGTGTTAAATAATCTTTCTTGAAATTTTCAAAATACTTGATCAATTTCGCGAGTCACTGTATATGTGCGGATATATGGTGTACGCGAAATTAGAACCATCGAGCGCTAGAGGCTTACCTATGGAGGTATCGTGTGTCGTATAATACGTAAGATTCTCTATCCTTTTAGAACTATTCACATTAATGTATGCGAGCCAATCATTGACACATGTTTACGTTTATAACGAGATTCATGCTCCTCGCATTTTCTCTCTCTCTCTCTCTCTCTCTCTCTCTCTTTTTCTTTCTGACACTACGTGAAAAAGACCAGTTTTCTGGTCCTAATTTTTTTAAGAGCGCGATTGGTTTTGTATTCTAATGTGAAGTAAATAATGCGTCTTAATTAATGTATTAAAAAAAATTTGAATACTGTTTTTCTGTGCGGTTTTCCGATTCATTTGATGAAATTATTATGAATCGAGTGTAAAATTTTTATTCACTCGCGCACGCGAATATTATACCAATCATTTCACGCGAAAATCAAATGAACCTCATATATGTATATATATATGGCTCGAAATTTGCGCCAAACATATTTCACGCGATCGACGCGATTCCAGCTCGCGTATCCTCTTAACTTGATGTAGAAAGAAAAACGATTCAAGTTGTCAAGCAACTAGAATTGAAGCAAGTGTTTCGCTGAGACTGCTGACGCACGTAATCCTGAACGTTGAACTTTGTCTCGTCAGGATTGTCGCTTTTTCTGGCCTTCAGGTCCCTGAAACGAGAATAGCCGATCAGCTGTTTAGTGTCTATCAATTTGTTTGCCAATCGTATAAAGGTCCAGTTCTTATATTTTTGACAAAGTAAAAGTTACATGAAAAAGATATTTCCAAGCTGGATAAAAATTTCTATCTGATTTTCGTCTCTTTGAGTTCTCAAAAATATTCAGTTTTGGAAAGAGATATTAACCCTTACTCCGTATTGTTATTTTTGGCATCTTCTAACTGTACAGGTGGGTCAGCGTATTTTCGATAAGTTTATTAATATATAAAAGTGTTTTAAAAAATCTGAAAAATGTATATACCTTCTTTGAACATTCTAAATAAAGACTAAAATAATAAATTTGAAAAATAATTTACTTAAATATATTATTTTATGATTACCTATTTGTTTTCGAGAAATTGACGTTGTTAGAAAAATCACAGACAAAAATGATGCATCAGTACGGAATAAGGGTTAATTTAATATAGAGCTAGTTAAATTAAGATCAAGATTTATGAAATCGGCTAAACTTAAAACAATATTTATTCGCACTATTTCAACGATCACGTTTGTTGATATTAGATACCGTACCGAGCAACGGCGAGGAATGCCAGTTCGACATTGAGGCCAGTCTTGGCAGACGTTTCCATGAACGGCACTTTGTACTCCTGCGCTAATCGCTCGCCGTCTTCCCGTTTAACGACACGCTCCGTCCCGCAGTCCGATTTGTTACCTGTGGTTTAATAAATATAGAACGACGAGAGAAGGTAAATATATTTCTATGACACGATTAAAACAGCCGAGTTCTCGATTGACATGACCTGAACTAGCCGAGGATCAATTAAGGTCAATTTATAATACACGAGCTGATAGTTTATGCGAAATAACTTGATTTGAAGAAACTTCGAGATTTCGAATCATAAAAGTTAAAAAGACATTCGATTTCAAATTAAAAGTTAAGACGCGAGATCAAAAATATTTATATCTCTTTTTACTCTCTCTCTCTCTCTCTCTCTCTCTCTCTCTCTCTCTCTCTCTCTCTCTCTCTCTCTCTCTCTCTCTCTCTCTCTCTCTCTCGTACCTATCATATCGTACACTTGCAATTAAACACAAGTTACCGTGAAAATCGATTTTAATTGCTTTCGAAGCGATCCAAATTGCATTTAAGCGGAAACGCTGCGAGTTAAATTTGATCCTTCCTGGAATCGAGAGATTGTTAGTTCTGAATCTCTTGATTTAAATTGGTTCGATAACTGTATATATATATCACTTGAGACAATCAGATGGTGTTATTGAAATTAAATCTGGGTCATTCAGATAGCTTTCTAATGAACTCTTATCTTTGCTAAACCATTATGCTTAGCTCTTATATCTGGTATTTAATTTCTGGGAGATTAAAGTCTCTCCCTAAGTTTTACGCGAATTCTAAGATCTATTGTATATCGGCACAGAGGGAAACCATAAATAAACGGCGACTCACCCAGCAACATGATGACGACATCCTCGTTCGCATGTTCCCGGATTTCGCTCAGCCAAGCCCTGATATTGTCGTAACTCGTCTTATTCGTCACGTCGTATAACAACAAAAGCGCTGGAATCAATCGTAAATCATTTTTTTTTAATTCATTGATTATTATCATTATCCGATAGTCGACCTTTTTATAAAATATGTCATAAAACTTTAGCGCGTTAAACGATAATTGAGTTTAAAACCAGACGCTGCGTATAACATAATTCAATAAAAAAAACACAAGAGAATAAAGCAATAATTTCCTGTAGTTTTTTTTTAATGCTTAATACAATTCCAGCTTTCAACAAATTTCTCTATTGCGTCATAATTTTGAGAAATTTATTATTAAAGTTATAAAAATGAGGATTATTATGATGCATTTTATCATCATTAACCGTAATTGATTTAAAAGAAATTTGTAATAAATTTTTTTTAAGGACTGAAAATTCTAATGACATACGTAATTTTAAATGCAACAAAACTTTTTCAACACATCACATGTTGCACGATAAAATACTAACATGTAAAATAATCCACTTTAATTGTAAATTTTTTAAAATTTGAAAGTTGGAATTGTATTTAAAAAAGCTACAAAAAATGATAACTTTCTTTATTATGTACAAAAAGAAATTATTTTTTGTTGAATTGTGTAATTTTTTTTTGTAATTTACATATATTATGTTTATATAAGATTTGTTTTGCGAGATATTATTCCAAAAAAAGTGAACATTTATTATACATATTATATTTAAATATTAAACGTAATTTAGATTGAATTATTTTATATTTAAGTCGCAAATGTATAATTTTAGATTTAAAGTACCTTGTCAATTTAAAAATAAGCTCAGTTCACTTTCGCCTCGCGCAATTTCGCGGTCCCAACGGTTGTTGTTTAATCTTCTAGATGGATATGACACGTTTAATTATTGCGGAGTCGTTCACTCGAGCGGAGTGATTACTTCCGATGAAGTTGACGCAACGCAACTCTATTGTCGCAACAACTTTAGAACTCGCAGATAGGTTCTGCCGGCAAACAATAAGGTCGCTCCCTTCTCTCCCCTTAGACATCCTCCTCTTCGTATTCCTGTCCCGACTATCTGCGCGAATCGAGTTTGGCACTCGGCCAAAATTGGCGGGGCAACAAAATCAAGGAGCGCAACTTCGTGGTAAACTTACAAATGGTTCGTGCATTGTAAAGTCGACTTGAGTTCGTCGCGATGCGGCAAGAA